>NC_056748.1:170942662-171242662 GCF_019279795.1 Protopterus annectens
ATAATACTGACAGTGTTTATGCCCTTTTCCCCCACTGTAGTGCGATCTTGGAGTGAGAATATTAAAGTAGGGGGTGTGTGGGGGGCACAGACCCCCACAACGGGGTGTGTGGTGGTGTAGCCCCCCCTCCCAGTACAGTTTAATATTCTCTAGTATTGTTTGATAGGTCACACACAAGAGGTGACTAAGCCTGGGAAGCTACCAATGTTGCTAGTGAAGCCTGGTTGCATGGGCAAGCCCCTTACTGCTAATGCTGCTTAAAGAGGCTGGGAATGTAATGAGTTGTGGGCTGTGGGGAGGTATCCCTGGCCTGAGTGCCTGGAAGGCGATGCCTCCAAGGTCTGCCCACCAACTCAGTCCCACAACCTTCTTCAGCTAACAGAGTGGCTAGGGCAAGAAGGCCTACCCTCATCTGTATGACAACCCAAACTCTCCATTCCAGAGAAAAGAGAACAGGTACAGACTAGTCATTCCTAATCCGCATCCCCCATCAGCTCCAGCAAATGCCTATGATGTCAACAGATGCTAAGAGAACTCAAGTCACCTGGGTCGAAGTCAAGGCTTTATGCCTTTGTTCCAACAGACCTAGCTAAAGTTGTCCCCCCCATTAATGTTGTTTTTATGCTGATTATTAATCTTCCTTTCCTGCAGCTGGTGATGCACAAATTCTAATCAGTGCTATGCGTCCTCACATGCCCCTCACTCTTTAGGTCAGCATCTGCATTAGTCCCATAAACCTCCCTTTACTCCCCCCATGACATCCTCATCTTCATACCTTAAACCTTCTTGACACATCACCTTTCTCATATTCGTCTTTCTCTACCCTTAAACATCTTGAATTGAAATAGTGCACCTGCATCCACATCCACGTATCATGTAGCCCACGCTTCTTTTACTGCTGCTATGCCAATGGCTCCACGTATATACATCGCACTTTATTACCAAGTCCCATGGTGAGATACAGAATCACCTTCCCTCCAGCTTTCCTTTCCCACACCTTTAACTGCAAATACTCTACTTAATATTTTATACACCTTTTACAAGTGGCCCTAATCCACATTAATAAGTGTCTTATAGTTCACATTCAAAGGCCCACACTTTTAGCATATTACACAATTCCCTCATTCAATACCAGTTTACCTTCTCTACACAGTTTTATAAGGTCCCAGCAAATAGAAAAACCTGTGGTGATTAGTGCATAAGTCCCTAGCCTACAAAAGCTTTGACCTTCATACCATTTCTTCCAACATGCATTAAAGTACATTAGGTATTTCATTTCTAATGCTGTACATATATGATATGTCATCAACACATCCATCATAAGGCCTACCCTGCCTTTCCATACTGTGTCATATAGGGGTACACACCTTAGAGAATACTGACCTAACCACAGGGAGATGCATACTATATGGCATATCTAAGGAGGTTACAGCTAATAGATACCTCATTAGTTACATGTATATACATGGAGCCATTGGCATAGCAGCAGTAAAAGAAGCGTGGGCTACATGATACGTGGATGTGGATGTTAGTTACCATCTATACTGCCTCAGTGCTGTTTAGCTCATTCATGTCAAACATCCCTACACCACAAAGTCTCACAGTGGAGAAACAACAATGCATAAGTGATGACTTTTATTTGTTTTCAAAAAGTACGTGTATGGAAGTCTAAAACTGTAACCTACACTGCAAATATGCCACAATTCCAATAATTAGGAATCCTCTCACTTCAAGGGAATTTAGCAGAAGACTGGAAATTGGTCAGGAATTGTTGTGAGGCAAGAAAGAACTTGTCATTTAAACAGCCTATGTTCTTTACAAAGGTGGAAGGCTAAGCCGAGGCTGCAGATGCTTATGCTGATGAGCTGAGTGCAGCTAAACACTATACTTGGTAAACTGAATGATTCTGTAACTAGAGAAAGATGAGTTTGTAGCAAAGGAAATGATAAAAATATAGTAAACTTAAAGATAGGTCTGACCTTATCAAAAGCTGTGCATGTGTATACAGCTTGTCATGTTGCAAGTACATAGCTAAAATAAATAATGGGGGAAATAGATGTGAAAGAGAGAAACTGGGGATCAAAAAATAATGCAAAAATGAGAAATAAACTGAGCATGTATGCATGTAGTTCTGAGTCCTCCAAACAAGAAACTCTTTAAATAAAAAAATATATATTATTTTATGACATGTTGGAGAGGCTGCAGCCCAGCAGCCATTATCACACATCACTCATGCCCAGCCCCCAAATGAAATGAAATTTTTTACACTTGTTGACATACTATGTTTAAATGTGAACAGCAGAGCTGAAAAACAGTGTCACAGAATATATAACTAGAGTAGCAGTAATTCCTGTATTCTATTATTTTCTATATTTTTTGTCTCCACATATGCCAACCATTAAGCCACGCACAGTCAAACTTGAGTTTATCTGTTCCACCATACTAAGGGTATACCAGTACAGAACCAGGGTGACAGTCGTCTGAGGGAGCCATCACACAAGCTGTCATGATGGTTGCTTGTGTCCACACTAGCATCCTGGCAGCTGAGGGTATTTCTGTGACCCTAACCCACATGAGCACTCACATCACTGCAGGAGCTACACAAACTGCTCTATCCATGCATGAATGTTCTTAGGCATATGCCAACAAGGGGTACCATCAATGGATGGGTATCTGTAATCCACATCTATCCATCAATGAGTTCTCTGTTTCCTGCAAGCCAACATTTGCCCCAGAGCATCAACCAATTTGGCCAGGAACCAAAACACATTCTGACCAGGATAAGCAAGAGTACAGGCCACTCACATCAGTCTGTCCCCCACCCTCACCCTCCACTGGACTCTTCCAGGGTACAAACCACTCTTTGAACTACTGCCATCTGGGTCATAGTCAGGGCATTATCCATCTCTTCTACACAGCTTAGCTGAAACACATTCTGCTTGTGTTGTACCATTTGGTGTCATCTCATGGGTTTTATCTGTGCTATACCATGTACACAAACAGCTCTCAAACTGTAAGGACATCCAAATTCCTTACTCTGTCGTGGATTAAAGGCATACAGAGATTATCACAGAGAGGTACTGAGCATAACAGAATCTGTTCTCTTTTCTCGGAAAAGAGGGAAGGCACAGACTGCTGCTTACCAGATCCTAAAGTGAGTGGAAGGTGGGGCAAACAACCAGTATAAATATGCAGTGTAGTATGACATCACTGCACAATACAAAGAATAATGACGAAAACTGTTTGAAAAGGGGATGGCATGTGCAGTGTGACATCACTGTACAAAACAAAGAATAATAACCAAAACTGTTTGAAAAGGGGATGGCATGTGTAGTGTGACAGCACTGTGCAAAACAAAGAATAATAACCAAAACTGTTTGAAAAGGGGATGGCATGTGTAGTGTGACAGCACTGTACAAAACAAAGAATAATAACCAGAACTGTTTGAAAAGGGGATGGCATGTGTAGTGTGACATCACTGTACAAAACAAAGAATAATGACCAAAAATGTCTGAAAAGGGGATGCCATACATACCTGCAGTTCCTTCATCTGATTTGCTGAGCATATCAGCCTGCAATTCTGTACAAAACAAATGCAGAGGAGGATGGAAGCATAAAGAAGCATGTGTTGGCTATGAATACTAATATGATAAACAGCTTAGCAGGCTTAAGATTACTGATAAAGACAATAATAAATAGGAAACATGCAATGCACTCTAACTATTCCGTATCTCTAAGATAACACTGCAGAGACTTAAATGTCTGACATTATTGCACAAGTATGTTTACTACACTGGCAGAGAAAATGACTTCTAATATATGTTCATAGGTTCATAGGTTCATAGGTTTATACTAGGCTATCTGCCTTATATGAAAAAATACTGTGCCCATTAGTTTGTTGTGCCTCTGTCCAGCAGTGACCCAGAGATGATTATCTCCCATCCACAGGTCTAGATTTCTCTTGAACAGAGTCAGCGAGGTGCTCTGCCTCACATGGACCGGGATTTTATTCCACAGCATAGGGAGTCTCTGAGTGATAAATCTATCCCTCCAGCACGCCCTATTTATATCCGTTATAAAAAGTAAGTCGCTGCTCTAGTGGTTTTGGTGGATTTGGATTTTTGAGGTGGAGCATGTCCATTAATTCGGTTGGACATGGCCTTGTATGTCAGGCACATGTCACCTCTGAGCAGACGGTATGCGACTGAATAGAGCTGGAGTTTCTTCAATCTGGCAGCATATGACAGATTTTGGAGTCCCTTTATCCTTTTGGTGAGGAACTTTTGGGGTCTCCAATTGCTGCAGATGTCGGGTGAGATACATCCCGAATCATTGGTCTGATGAACAATGACCTCACTAGATCTGGATGTGAATCCCTTCATGATCAGGTGGGCAATGTAGAAGGTCTTTCTAACCACTTTAGCAATGTGAGTGTCAAAGAGGCCAAGTCCCTGATAACCTCTTCTGTGCTTAGTGGATTGCCACCTATATGGTAGCTTGGGGTTACCTTGTTTTTCCAAGGGTATGACTATACATTTTTGGCCATGGCTCTGGCACCAGCTATCTGTTTCCGTGAGTCCCTTCTGAAGGATATCCGTGTCCGATGCACTTTCCACTATTCATCTGCAAACTTTGTCAAAGTCCTCCCATGTTGGCCTGTACTGGACACCACTTGTGACCCCGCTTGTCTGACACAGCGCCAGCAACTCTAACCCTGTGGGTTCTGTACCCATCTTGTGACATATGGGTTTACATTTAGGTCAAGGTAGGCTGTATGGACTGCCTTTCCCTCATCAATGGCCTTGGTGACTATTTAAGGCATGATCTTCCCTTGACAAAGCCAAACTGGGTCGGGTCCAATGTCTGCAAGTCCCCTATATCTTTGTTTATGAGCTCCATTATGATCCTCTCCATAGCTTTGCAGACTAGACTTGTTCCACCTTTGTGGAGTGGGACCACAGTTGGCACGTATCCTGTGGTAAGGCTGAGATTAAACAGCTGCCTTGGTTTAATTCCTCATTTAGGGACACCATCCGGTCCCATTGATGCTGTGTTTTTAGCTTTGCAGCTTTAGAAGAGAGCACCTGCACATTTGAGATGTCCGGGAGGCTACACTCGGCTGGGATAGTTATCTCTCCTTTATTTGCACTGAACCTGTCTGCCAGTATGTTGGCAATGTCTGTGGGTTCAGTGATTTTTGTATCATTTTGGACTAATTCTGAGCATATCTGTGAGTTTCCACCCAGGTTCCTAACATAGCTGAAAAAGGCCTTATGATTGTCCTTTGAATCCATGGCAATTTTTCTCTCAAAATTGGCCTTAGTTGATTTTATGAGTGCTCGTATTTTTTTACTAATTCACTGAAACAGCTTTCAAAATCAACCATTTGACTTCAGCACCCTTTTAAAATGTGCTCAGGAAATAATCTGTGTGCAGTTTTTAGCACACAAAGAGCACTGAAACAGCTTTCAAAATCAACCATTTGACTTCAGCACCCTTTTAAAATGTCATAATTATAACTGGCCTGCATTAAAGTGTGAACTATAAACACCTTCAAGTACTTTACTACTAGAGCTTTCAGCACACGTCAAAAACAGTGTGCATAAGTGCTCACCTCGGAAAATTAGATATTACTGCCTTGTTGTGCAACCTTGCTGCATACATTTCTGACCTAAATTACATTTGTTTTTTGGTTTCTTGCTCACATTTCCTAATCAGATACAATTAAGTGGCAGAGAGGCTTTCATTCAGTATTTTCAGTCCTGAAGGGTACAGTTTCCTAGGTAAAAGCACTTGCCAGAAAATCAATTACATTGTGTTCCATAGCTAAAAGGTATAATGGCATTTTTGCTGTTATGTCAACATAACATTCAAAAATTCTTTCAAAAAAAAAAACAGTTTCTATTGTACTTAGCTGGGCTCTGAAACCAGACACTTACAATGAAATAAAATCCTTAATGACAGACTGGATACTGGAAACAGCTGAAACTCCAGGAAACAGAGTTCCACTATTATCAGAATGGTCCCATTCAGATCTTTTTTAAAAAAGCATAGTACTGTTCTTGTATCATATTTGAGTTGTGCCGATAACTTCCCATGATTACAGATGTTTGAGTAAATCAATGTTGCAGTAGTAAGTCTTGGGATTTCCTGCTGTGCTGACGTCTGTGGCTAGCCAGAATGAATTAGTTCTTCACCGTCTTCCCAGCCAGAGGACATGTTTGTAGTCTGAAGTCAGGACATCGATGATACAAGTGTTCATCATCCATGCACCATCTTCAGGTCTTTCTTTTCTGGGGCACCAAAGGCCAATGTTCCTTGGATGGAGCATGATATTCCTCACTGACACTAGTGACTGTTGGTGACAATGTGTTACAGGAGCAGAATGTGAATGACAAGGAGTCATTGACTAGGTAGGGTATCCATCCCAACCCCAGGGACAGCAGAGAAGAGGGAGGGATGGAAAGGGTATTACTGCAAACCTGATTTGCTCGAAGACCTACAATTACTGTAACTTATCTACACAACTGTAGTTTGTGCGTGGTATACAGTGCTGAATACTAAGTCTTGGGCGGACTCCCAAAGCTTTTGATACTTCCAGGAATTTAATGAGTTTGGAAATATCTAGGATGGGTCCCCAAATAGGTTCGTAGGTAAGTACTAGTCTATCAGCCCAAGGGCCTAAGTAAGCCTACCCAACAAGGTTCCCTGGCTTACGCAACCCAAGAAAGTTAATTTTTGGCGCCCCTGTCGAGCAGAGTCACAGAAGTGATCCCCAGGGTGTATTTCCTATTTCCCACCCACTCATCAAGATTTTTCTTGAAGAGTGCTAATGAGGAACTTTGCTTGACATAGATGGGTAGCTTGTTCCAGAGTATAGGAAGTCTCTGGGACAGGAATCTATCCCTCCAGCATGTCCTGTTTATTGTGATGACAAGGTTTAGGTCCCTTGAGCGTGTAGCTCGGAGGGATTGGGATTTCTTTAGGTATAGCATGTCCAACAGCTCTGTGTTTAACATAGCTTTATATGTTAGGCAGAGATCTCCACGAAGTAGGTGATATGCTACAGAGTAAAGCTGGAGTTTTTTGAGATGGTCAGTGTAGGGCATCTATGAGGCCAGTAATCCTCTTTGTGAGGTACTTCTGTGGCCTTTGCAGCTGCTGCAGATATCTTGTGAGGTACATTCCAAAAGGGGCATTGTACTCTATAATGGGTCTAATGAGTGCCGAGTAGAGGGGAACAATGACCGAACAATGACCTCTTTTTTCCTGGATGAGAACCCTTTTGTGATGAGGGGTCCCAAATAGAAGAATTTTTCTGACTACTGTGGCGATGTGATTATCAAAGGAGAGACTACTGTCCACCTGGGTCCCAAGGTCTCTTATCACACATTCGGCATTAAGTAGACTGCTGTTTATGTGGTAGTTCATGGTTACAGAGTTTTTACCAAAGGGGATGACAATGCACTTTTTGGCATTGAGCTTGAGGCCATACCTCTAACACCAGGCATCTGTCTCAGTGAGGCCTTTCTGTAGGATGTCCATATCATTTGGGGACTCGACTATGGCTCCCAGTTTGCAGTCATCTGCGAACTTCATTAGCCAGAGGCCTTTTGCGTTAGCCTGTACTTCAGAGAAGTAGATACCAAACAGGAGAGGTCCCAGGACTGAACCCTGTGGTACTCCACTTGTCACTGGTTTGAAGTCAGATTTGGAATCTGCAACTTTTACAGTGTGGGTTCTGCCAGTGAGCCAGTTGGCAACCCATCTTGTGAAGTAGAGATTTATACCTAGTTTATAGGTTCATAGGTAGGTACTAGGCTATTGGCCCTAGGGTCTATATAAACCTAGCCAAAAGGAACCCTGGCTTTCGAAACCCAAGAAAATAATTTTCCTGTGCCACTGTCGAGCAGAGCCACAGAAGTGATCCCCGGGGTGAATTTCCTATCTCCCATCCAATAATCAAGATTTTTCTTGAAGAGTGCTAATGAGGAGCTTTGTTTGATACAGATAGGTAGTTTGTTCCACAGTATGGGAAGTTTCTGGGACAGGAATCTATCCCTCCAGCATGTTCTGTTTATTGTGGTGACAAGGTTTAGGTCCATAGAATGTGTAGCTCGGAGGGATTGGGATTTCTTTAAGTGGAGTATGTTCAAAAGCTATGGGCTTGACATAGCTTTGTATGTTGGGCAGAGATCACCTCTGAGTAGGTGATATGCAATGGAGTAAAGCTGCAGTTTTTTGAGACGGTCTGCATAGGGCATCTGTTTGAGGCCGGTAATCCCCTTTGTGAGGTATTCCTGTGGCCTTTCCAGTTGCTGTAGATGTCTTGTGAGGTACATACCAAAAGGGGCGTTGTACTCTATAATGGGTCTAATGAGTGAAGAGTAGAGGGGAACAATGACCTCTTTTTTCCTGGATGAGAAACCTTTTGTGATGAGGTGTGCCACGTAGAAGGAATTCATGACTGCTGTGGCGATGTGATTATCAAAGGAGAGACTACTGTCCACCTGTGTCCCAAGGTCTCTTACCACACTTTCGGTGTTAAGCAGACTACCACCTATGTGGTAGTTCATGGGTACAGAGTTTTTACCAAAAGGGATGACAATGCACTTTTTGGCATTGAACTTGAGGCCATGGCTTTGACACCAGGCATCTGTCTCAGCGAGGCCCTTTTGTAGGATGTCCACATCTTTTGGAGTTTTAATTATGGCCACTAGTTTGCAGTCATCTGTGAACTTTGTTAGCCAAAGACCTTCTGTGTTAGCCTGTTCTTCAGAGAAGTAGATAACAGGAGAGGACCCAGGACTGAACCCTGTGGTACTCCAATTGTCACTGGTCTGAAGTCGGATTTGGAGTCTGCTATTTTCACAGTGTGGGATCTGTCAGTGAGCCAGTTGGCAACCCATCTTGTGACATAGGGATTTATACCTATTTTTTTTTTTTTTTTTTTTTTTTTTTTAGGGGAAAAGAGACAGGATTTACTAGAGTAGCTTCTGCTGTAAACGGGAGCAGGGGAAGGTAGAATTTCTTAACTAATTTCATTTCTTTCCTCATGTGATCTGGTCTCTCAAACACCTTTTCAGCTGCAAGCCCAAAGAGATACTTCCTGTCTGGTGGATCATCTAGGAGCTCTATGTTGCCATGGTCTGACTCAGCCAAGCATGTCTCCTCATCAAAGATTCAATGGCAGCCACCCCGCAAGATACATCCAGTGCATCTCAGACACATTTAAGTTATTGTCTGAACACCCGGAGGCCTACACTGCATAGCTCCTGAATGTTTTTCTGGAGGCTTTTGTCATGTATCCCCTTCTGCATTAGCTTTTATTTGTTCCTGAACTGACTCAAGGTATTTGAATATGTGGAAATGGCAGTTCAGAGCGCTCAAGGCTATAGGAGCTGAGGTGCAAGCCCTTTTGCCAAATCGGTCTATCGAGTCTACTCTCCCTATCATTTGGGAAAGGATTCTTGGATGCAAGGCCAAATGATCCCTTGGTGGATTCCAGAGATACCAGAGGTGGCTCTTTGACTCCAGCACAGTATAAAAGTGATCAAGTTTACTGAGAAGAGGGGTTAGAGAATCAGGTTGCAATGATATGTCAACAAACACAATGTCCAAGACTTTATGGACTGGAGGTATAGTCAGAAGCCAATGGGCAGGGAGACTCCAAAGATTTCTATAGTCAGTTTGGGTTTGGGAGAATTCCCTTCACTCCCAGTTAAAAGATTCCTTCATTCTATGAAAAGCATCTCCAAAGGTCAAGTCTTCAGAAAACAAAGCCAAGGACAAGGTGCCTTTTGTGTCAGAATCCAAATATTACTGAGGGAGAAGATGGTCTACACAGGCAAGGTCCTCTTCAACCTCCAATTCTAAGGAATCACTGCCTCCCTGAAGGATATGTTCTTTTTCTTTTCCCAGGAGAGGTTCATTGCACGGGTTCTTTTTCCAGGATGAGCTGCTAGATTTCATGAATTCCACACAGTCTTCCTCCAGCCTCAGTAGGTCCTGTGAAGTGACTTGAGTACAGAAGACAGAGGATCTCAGCAGCATTGATTGGGGAAACCTACCTGCCTTTTAGGTTTAACTATCTTAGATTTGGGGATAGGTGACAAGGTCTCAAGTCATGGGGGGCAGGTGGACTTTGATCTGGTTCCCAGGTAGCTCCTCCCAAACTATTACCAACAGAATACTATCCCCACTCTTAGTCACCAACATCAAATGCCATGACTTGCTTACTGCCTTTGGACCCAGCCACTGTTGGTCTCGTGCTGGCACATGAGTACTGGGCCACAGTCATGGCTACCTCCAGATGGGAAACACCAGCGCACTCATGGCCTGACAAGAGTTACATGGGGGGGGGGCTGCAAAGGTACCTCACCTAAGTTGGAGATCTCAAGACAAGGTGGGAAATCAAACAAGGAGATGTCTTCACCCTCAAGCACACCATTCTCCTTCAGACATTAATCTCTTTGCTTCTTTGTGATGATGGCCTGGGAACCAGAGGAAAATACTGAATGTGAAGGCTGAGACCTGTCTGGCTGTTGGAGGGATTTAGCCCAATGCTTAATGGCTTTCCTGTTAAATCTAGCAAAAAAAAAGGTATGTCAAGCTGAGGCCACAAGCAGGGCAAACAATATGACTGGCAGTCATTGTGGGAGATATATTTCCTACACGATAGGCAATTGTTGACATTTTTAAGCATTAAACATTTGACAACAAAGTACAATTAGAAATAAAAAGTTTTCCAAAGGTTATGAAGATGAATCCTCTAATTCAAGCTGCATGATAGACTGGCAATGCTCACATATGTGGCTTTGTGCATCAGACTAACATGGCAAGAGAGAGAATTGAAGATGGTACCAGCCGATGAACCTTTATACCATCAACGCCTGACATTGGATTGCAAGGATATCCATCAGCTGGGGGGATGGTGAAAGAGTCTGCTATTCAGGTTAGTCACAGGCTTTAGCATGGCAGGAATTACCTAGACTTAGTAATGCAACACTGATTATGACAAACATCACGATACCATCCTTGGAAGTAGCTACCATAGGAACATAAACTTAGCTTTTGTATTGCTAAATGATGATTCCTTTTCCCTTCTGATAACCCCTTTCTTCATAACTCTTGTAGCATTTAAGATACTGTGCTTAAAAAAATTACAATGTGTCCCTGCTAATTCTCTGCAACATACCTGCTGACTGTCCAGACTTCACAAAATGTCTAGATGTTTGCCTCATATTTTTTATCTGTTCCTCATAAAATATATGGTTTTTGGCAAATATTTTAGGATTGAAGTCACTAAATAATGACTTCATATCTTTTAGAAAGTGCATGCTAATGAAAAACGTGTTATTCTACCAACTTTCTAAGCTTATAAGAACAATTTTTAAAATGTGTCACTATTTTCCAATCTTCACTCCCGCCAATATGTTTGGCCTTGTCCAGATTTCTTGTACTAAAAGGCTGACAGGTATGCTCCGCAAATATGTGCCGATATCTCTTTCTATATTAAAATGGCTGTCTCATTCAGGATTTTATGTTTTTCCTTGCACGTTTTCCTCAGTCAACAAGCAATAATTCTCATTCATCTCCTGTGGACTGTAAAATAAGCAGGATCAGCTTCCCTGCCTCATCTGCTCATATCCAAGTACTCTGCGTTGTGCTACTTATGGACCCACTAGGGGCTGTCAAAGCTGCCAAGGTCATTTCACAACTGCCAGGAAAACATTGCTGGAATCTGCAGCTCAGATACATATTTATTCAAAACACATCTACTCGAGCTACTACAGTAAAACATCACTCAAGTACTTTCTGCAGGGGTGCATGTCTCCCCACATTCTCTGTGGGGGTACTCTGTCCCCTCACACCCTCCCTTGCTTTATTAATCTCACTCCGAGATCACTGCACCTTGGTGAAGAAGAAGTGATGTAATGAAAAACCTTTTTGCCAGATTCCACAACCTTGGAGAACACACACAAGATTACTGACATTTTGACAACGGTATATTATTTATGTATTTATTTCACATTTGGTAACCGGGTAAGATATGACCCCAGTGAACAGTGAGCAATAATTCTGTACAGTATTAAAGCTTGACTACATGTAATATAAATAATCCAGTACGGAAGAAGAGCGTGTAAATCTGATGTTTATTCCATGTAGCTTTAGGGTTGCTGCTCGCAGAAAATCAGGTTTCTGTCACAAAATCTGGTTTTGGTCTACGCTTGTCAGGTATTTACAGTCATTTTGAAATCTTGATACATTTCTGAAGTCCCAACTATTTATTGTTTCGATAGTATTTAAGATATTTTGTTTTAACTGGCAGAGCATCTGGTGAGGAATGAAATGCTAAACATAAGCAGATGGCCAAACTGATCAAAAGAACCCTCTTCATGTTAAATCTCAGATGCAAAGCCAGAACAGTCTTATCCTTCTTTTTTATAAGCATAAAATAACAGACCTGTCCTCTGGTTGCACTTTTTGTAAACTGTGGCAAAATTACACATTTTTCATTGTCTGCAGTACACTGTAAAGTACACATTGCATGAATTCCAGTTT
Source organism: Protopterus annectens (assembly GCF_019279795.1). Lineage (NCBI taxonomy): Eukaryota > Metazoa > Chordata > Ceratodontiformes > Protopteridae > Protopterus > Protopterus annectens. The sequence goes on from NC_056748.1 coordinate 170,955,227, forward strand.
TAATTTTCTATGATTTTTGACTTCCATGGTTATCTGGTGTAATACTTTCAACAAGCATACTGACTACTAAAACAATAATAATGTCATAAAATATCTTTTAATGTGCAGAATGTTCACGTCTGCTAACGTGTTACATTTAACTCATTATTTTTAGTTTCTTCGAGACTGCGACTGCTAACAGTTATTAACACTGACAGAGAAGCAACACACATTCCCTTAGTGAAGAGGGGATTGTCAGGTCTTCAGGTCTTTGACTATTCCAAAGCTATCAATCCTATACAGTTTACTACATAATCTTTTTACATGTGTATCCTAAACTTTGTCACCTTCATTGTAATTTATTTTATTGTATTTTATTTTATATTGTTTATACTCTGTAACTGTTTGGAGCTTTTCTCCCCAGGACTCCGCTGAAAATGGACACTAGCTGTCCAGACAGACCATCCTAGTAAACAAATTTTAAATAAATAAATAAATACATTTTAATATGTGAAGGGTGAGAATGGTCAGCTAACTTGCATCTTAAATTTACCTTAGTAGACACCTACCAATACAGCAATCCATCTTTGTGAACCATCCACACTGCTATTCCCCTGTACTTCCTGGAGGTTGAAATGCTGTCAGACCTGAGATAATGGCTGAACTGTGGACCTCAGGGGTGTAGACAGAGATCTCATCACCAAGACTCTGTGCTTCCAACACACAGCAAAAGCAAAACTCGTTCATGCAGTTTGTTCTTCACTTCTGACCAGTGCTACTGCAGGCAGTAATCAGTCATACAATCAATAACACATACAGCAAGCAAAGGGTGAACAAGCTGGCACTCGGCGTTATGTTCTCTGTACTTACTCATACTCGATATATAACAAGAAAATGACTATACGTAATATAAAGATATCTATAAACTACCGCTATAGTGCGTGAACAAAAAAATACAACATGGTAGTACCAACATTTGCCAAAATATTCACCAGTTACCATGAAGTAATTCCAACCCCCTCAACCCATCTTAGTTACAAACAGTGCTGCACACTCATTAGTCAAATTACAATGTAAAATGTCGATGTACACATTATAACTATAAACTGCCAAAATTAGGACTCGCCCTGGAAGTTCACGAAGTTTAGCGCAGAGAAGTAGCGACTGACAGCAGCAATCAGTAAGAATGACAGTTTATTTTCATTTTGCTAAACAAGTAAATAGATTTGTTAACAGACCTTTTTCAACCATGATGCAGGCCAGAAGGGCAAGAATTAAACACGGAAATACGACAGGATGCCATATACTGTCCTTCACTTCTTCTTTTCTTAAGTGCAAACATTTCTGTAAAACTCGTTGCTGTAGTTGTCTTCTGTTTTTTTTTTTTAAATAACATTTTAACATTTGAGTTACTGTGACATCTGTTAGGAGGCTGCCACCCCTCTAAACTCCATCTCCCCACTTTACTACATTCATCCTATTTTGCTTTATTTTTTCAGAGTTAATAAATGGTGGCAGGTTAAGGTGGAAGTGGCAGCCCCCGTATAGTGGTTCAGTAGAATTTCTGCCCTTATTTACATTCTTAAAATGACAGTTCAAGTATGTGAAAACACTGCCACTGCATATATAATTAAGAGGGCGGGCCCTGCCACTGCACATCACAGCTGTCTGGGAGGAGTCACAATCTTCACAGCCCCCAACTTACCAATGTTAATGTAGCATAATCCAGTCCAAACCCCATTTTCCATCATTCTGCCTTACGTGCCTCTTGTTTTGGTGTAGTACAGTACATCAGCAACACCCATTCATTTACTAATTAATACAAACAAAACAGGAAGATTAATGCATTATCTACAAGCCAAAAGTTAAGAAAATAAATGACATTGAGGCTTTCCACTAAAAATCAGCCAAGCGGCATTTCAAAACAGTGAATTACAAAATGAAACACATGACGAGCTAGCTGCTTTACAACTCTGGGGGACCCAATCAGGATGAAGAAACCAACAAAGAAATCACCAGTAGAATTAAGAAAACCAAGACCCCACCCCCCCACACACACACACACACACACACACACACACACACACACACACACACACACACAAACATATCTGTACACACAAAAATATACATTTACTTATCTATATATATATATATATATATATATTAGCTATATAGATAAATATAAATATATATAGGTTCATAGGTTTATACTAGGCTATCTGCCCTAAGGCATTTATAAGCCTAGCCCAAATTTTTGTGGCTTACGCCACCCCTTATATGAAAAAAATACTGTGCCCATTAGTTTGTTGTGCCTCTGTCAAGCAGTGACACAGAGATGATTCCCGGGATATAGGTAGATACAAATATACATACACACACACACACACACACACACATACCTAGGATAAAAGAAATCAGGAGGCTTCCAAAGCATTTAAAGATTCAGAGGCTAACAAGGTCAGAGTCCCTAAAATGATTTAAGTCAGCAGGATAAACAGGGAGCCCAAAGAAGTAATAGAGCCAAAACATTAGAAGAATTAAAACAGGAAGCCAGCCTGATTAATATCTTAGTGGGGTTCAAGAAGAATTAAGAAGTCAGTGGGACTCACAGAATCAAGTTGAAAGCCCTTGCAGGATTGATAGAGGAAGCAGAACTGGGGGATGGGGGGATTCAGCAGCACGGCCAAAACCACGGTGACCAGGTAGGATTAAAGTAGTCAGCAGCCACATTAAATGAGTCATCACTGTCCAGCAGTACTAAAAAGATTTGTGTGTCACACATCAGGATTACTGGGCAGTCTGTCCCCTCAGTAGGACTAATTGAGCCGGTTAACAGGTTGGCGGAAATCATGAAAACCCTCTTCTCAGCAATCACTTTGCATAAATCTCTAAGGCTTTTCTGAATTGTAAATGGACATAAACTGTACTAACCTGTGGAAGTCACTCAGTCACATTCATTGTTGGAATGTACAACAGTTTTGCAAAAAACATATTGACTGAATGCAGTTTCAGCAGCCATGTTATCAAAACTTGCAGTCAATAAGCAATAATGAAATTTGAGCTTCATACTTAAAAGCCTTCAAAATAAGGTATGATAATGTAAAGCCTGTTACTCTAAAAAGTTTCTTTTTATCTTATTTTTATTTATCCTTTGTTGACTGGGTTAGTCCCACTAGCCTAGAGACCTCTTTTCAGAGGAGACCAGAGGTGGTATTTATACCACTATGGGAAATTTGACTAGGGCAATGGGGATTTTCTCCTACTCTTTTTGATAGGTGCAGTCGGATATTTAATATCCACCTGAGCTATCTCCAAATCAACAGATGGGGCCTTGATTTAATGTCTCCAAAGGACAGCACACTCATGACTGTATCAACCCATTATGCTGCACTAGTGTTAGACTGGAAATTAATTTATGCTCCTGAGGTGGGAAAAGAACCCAAACATCTGTATCTTCTAGCACCAAAGGCAAGTGTGCTACCTGCTGCACCACTAACATTGGTTGCTTTTAAGTATAGAAGGGCAATAGCTGTAGCTGATTTTGGTCCACTGTCTGCCATTATTTTTTAGCTTTCTCCTTGTGTGATAAGAATGTGCTACAAATATGGTATAGGACACTGTAGTGGGTTGTACTGTATTCTGACAGTAGTGAACTAAGAAGATGACGAATTCCTGTATGACAGTTATTTATGCATTTATTCATTCATTTGATCTCAATCAAACATCTGAGGTGTACAGTCGAAGTCATACAAATAGCTTTAATTGATGGTCATTTATGTGTGTAGGGGGTTAAAATAAATTGCTGCGGCCAATTATTTTTATTTTACTACATTTTGATATCTGAGGTATATGTAGGGTTATCACCTGTCCCACTTTGCGAGGGACAGTCCCTCTTTGGGCAGTTGTGTCCTGACAAAAAAACTGTAAAAATGGCAAATGCCCTGAGATTTTAGGACAAAATTATTTCCTATATTTTATGTAATAGTTGCATAAAACAGTTATTCTGTATCTAAAATACCTAAATGTTATAAGAAACAGAATAAGCAACTAAAATGCTACAAGAATAAGCTTTTATTTAGGCAAGAAAGTTCTATCCTTTTTACTGACCGTGGGTATGTGTCGGCCTGTAAAATCTGATGTTTGTACCAAAAATGTCCCACTTTGGCCATTGAAAAGGTGGCAACCCTAGGTATATGCAGGCAATAAAGTTGGCTTTACCTGATAGGTACAAAGATTGTGTGTGGATGAAAGTGATTGACACTATTGCCATTTGTTTAAGATAATCAATTATTCTGGCTTTGCAGACATAGCATGAAATTTTTCACTTTAGTTCACAGTTGAAGGATGTGTGCAAAAAGTACAGTTTTGTACCTACCATAAATGTAGATGTCCGATAGGAATGCATCTGCAGTCATAACATATGGGTTGTCCTGTCGTCAGGCAGCCCTTCGGTCAGCCAGATTCCAAAGTCTGGGTCTGGCTTCGGCTGGTGTCGCACTTCACCCGACGTCATAGCTGCAGTTCTTCGGGTATAAAGGCATCAGCCGACGCCACTTTCCTCAGTGTTTCTTGCCCCAGATGTCAGGTGCCCTCTTGGATAGCTAAATTTGGATAAATGCCAATGTTTCCAAATAGAAGAGAGCAGACACATAAAATAAGCATGTATGTACATATATACAAACAAATACACCATAATAGATCCCCCCCAAGCTAGCTGAAAGATGGCAAATACCCTAGGAGTACCACAGAGGGGAAGGCGGGTGGGTAATCCTGACTGCAGATGCATTCCTATCGGACATCTACATTTATGGTAGGTACAAAACTGTACTATGTCCTTCAAGGATGCATCTGCAGTCCTTACAAATGGGTAGAATACCATAGCCAAACTAGGGGAGGAGGAATGAAGAGAGATTATGGTGCAGTTAGGATCCCTTGCAAAACAGCAGAGGCAAAACCTGCTCGGGATGTAGAGTATAAAGGTAAATTATAATGCTTGGCAAATGTATGCACGGAGGTCCAAGTAGCAGTCTCTATAATGTCCTTGGTAGCCACTCCTCGTAAGAAAGCTGTAGTAGTGGCTGTGGCCCTTGTGGAGTGAGGCCTGATGTTATCTGGAGTTTTCTTTCCGTGGAAAGAGTAACAAAATCTAATGCAGTTTCCTATCCATTTGGAGATTGTCTGTTTTGAAATTGCTTTTCCTTCCCTCCCTGTTGCATATGCTACCAGAAGCTGGTCAGTCTTTCTATTGCACTTGGTCCTGTCCAGGTAGTAGCGTAATTGTCTATGCACATCCAAGGTATGCAACAGTCTTTCTCCCCTGTTCTGTGGGTTGGGGAAGAATGTAGGTAGATGGATAGCCTGGTTTAATGACACTCTGGATACCACTTTAGGCATAAATGTAGGATTTGTTCTCATGGACACTCTGTCTTGATGGAAGATCAGGAAGGGTTGCACTGCCATTAAAGCTTGTAGTTCAGAAACCCTTCTTGCTGAGGTGATTGCCAGCAGGAAAGCAGTCTTCCAGGATAAGTATTGTAATTCTGCTGTTGCTGCTGGTTCGAAAGGAGGCAGTGTCAATTTTTCCAGCACAAAGTTCAAGTCCCATGCTGGCAATGGTGGTTTCCTAGGAGGTTTTACATTTTTAATTCCTCTCAGAAACTGCCTGAGCAGAGGATGCGAGAAGACAGGGGGATCCAAGCTGTATTGTGCCGAAATAGCTGATGCGTGTATCTTGATGGAGGAATAGGACAGGCCTGTATATGGAAGAGCTCTGCCAAGTACTCCAGGATGTTGGCTATGTTTGCCAGTGACACATCTTCTCCCTTTGCAGTACTCCAAATGAGATATCTTTTCCATTTTGCTGCATAATTCTTTCTTGTTGAGGGTCTGCGAGCCTCAAGGATAATGTCTTTAACCCTTTGGGATAAATTTGGGTTAGTTGCTCTTATGTAATGTTCCAAGCAGTCAGCTGCAGAGTTTTCAGGTTTGGATGCAGGATGTTGTAGCTGTTCTGTGTTAACAGCAATGGGATCAGGGTTAGTGTCCACATTTGTCCCCGAGACATGCTCCTCAGTAATGGGTACCAATGTTGTCTTGGCCAGTCTGGAGCTATCAGAATGATCCTTGGACGTTCCTCTTTGATCTTCAATAGCACCTTGTGCATCAAAGGAAGTGGTGGGAATGCATATGCTGTCAGATTTTTCCAACTGAAAGATAGGGAGTCCACCTTCCAAGCAAGTGGGTGGTATGTCCTTGTGCAGAATTTCTTGAGCTGGTGATTGAGTGGGGATGCAAATAAGTCTATTTGTGGTAGTCCCCATTTTCTTGTGATGGCTTTGAAGATGTCCGGGTGTAGCATCCATTCGTGGGCATCCGTGGTAGTTCTGCTTAATATGTCTGCTAGAATGTTTTCTTTTCCCGGTACAAAAATTGCTTGTAACTGAATGTTGTAGCTCAGAGCCACATTCCATAGGTCCAGTGCCATCCGGCATAGAGGATATGAATGTGTGCCTTCCTGTTTGTTGATGTACCACATAACTGTGGTGTCTGTCCTTATCAGCAACTGCCCTTCTTGGAGGAATGGTCTGAATGTCTGGATTGCCAGTTTTACTGCCAGCATTTCCTTTAGATTTATGTGCAGGTGCAGCTGATCTTGAGTCCATAGGCCTTGTATGCACTTGTCCAGCATGTGGGCCCCCCAACCGAGGTCTGAGGCGTCCGTTGTGATGGTTTGGCCTGGTTGAATGCTGTAGAAGGGCAAACCTGTGTTTGATTGACAGGCCTGGGCCCACCATAGAAACTCTTGCTTCAGGCATGGTATTAGTGGAATTTTGGTTTCTAGACTGTGTCTGTGTTGAGACCATAAATTCTTCAGGTACCACTGTAGCTTTCTCATATGCAGTCTGGCATGAGGGACCAGAATTATACAGGATGCCATGAAGCCCAGGGCTTGCAGTACTTTTCTTGCTGTTAGATGATTCTGCTTTGTTAATGCCAAGAAATAGAGAGGAAGTTGCTCTTGTTTTTCTACAGTTAGGAATGCCATCTGCTTTGTTGTGTCCAGCTCTGCACCTAAAAAGGTTATTCTTTGGGATGGTATCAGCCTTGACTTTTTTATATTGACTGTATATCCCAGGGCTTGCAGCAGGTAAATGACTCTTTGTAAGTCTTCTGTTAGCTTGTTTTTGTTGTCCGCTTGTATCAGGCAGTCATCCAGGTATGGATAAATTTGGATTCCCTGAAGTCTGCAGTGAGCGATTACTGATGCCAGGCATTTCGTGAACACTCTGGGCGCAGTAGATAAACCAAAGGGCAATGCTGAGAATTGATAATGCTCTGATCCTGCAAGAAATCTGAGGTATCTTCTGCAATTTGGTCGTATGGGGACGTGCAGGTATGCCTCCTTGAGATCTAGAGTTACCAGCCAAGACTCCTTGCCCAGCATGGGAAGAAGCTGCTGTAGGGTCAGCATTTTGAATTTTGGAACAATGAGGAATGTGTTTAAAGCAGACAGGTCGAGAATAGGCCTCCATTTCTTCTCTTTTCTTGGTACCAGGAAGAGTCTGGAGTAAAATCCCTTTCCTTGTTCCATAGATGGTACCTTTTCCACAGCTCTCATTCTTACTAATTGAGCTATTTGTTTCAGAGCTTCTGTCTTTTGATTTGGTGGTAGGTTTGGCATTCCTCTTTTTCCTGGTAGAGTATGGAAATGAAACCTGTAACCTTGGTCTATAGTTTGCAAAATCCACTTGTCCCTTGTGATGCAGTGCCAGTTTTTTGAAAATAAGGCTAGCTTTCCGCCTAAGGGTGCTGCTATCTGTTCCCTGGTAGGCGGTGTCAGAGCCAAGTCACTGTGATTGTCCTGTTGAAGTGGTAGTAGCTGCATCTGTGCCTCGCTGGTTGTTGCCCTGCCATTGGCGTCCCCTGTAGGCACCCCTGGATTGATTTCTGCCTCTTGAACGCCTATTCCTGCCTCTCTGTGCTTTAGAGGAATCTGGAAAGGACCAATTTTTGGAGGGCCAGTTCCTGCTAAACCTTGGAGGTTGGACCTGTAAGAAATCTTTCACTGTTTGTACAGATTTTGCCTTCTCTTCCATTTTCTTCAGTACCTGCTGAGCAGGAGAACCAAATAAATTGACCTTATCCATGGGAGCATCTAATAATTTTGATTTGACATGCTCCGGCAAGGCCTGTTCTTTCAACCATGCATGCATGCCTTCTGATAACTGTGCCAGTCATGGCTGATCTAAAGGAAGCCTCCAGTGCATCATAGCCGCATTTTAAAGAATGGTTACTAACCTGCTGAATGTTATGCAACATTTCCAGAACATATTTCTTATCTAAAGATTCATCAGAGGACAGTTTCTTAGTTAACTGATCAAGCATAAACTCCTGATATTGGATCATATGAAACTGACAGTTCAAGGCGCTAGCTGACAGAGTAGCAGAGGTGTATACTTTTTTATCCCATCTCTCTAAGGACCTGGATTCCCTTTCAGAGGGGAGGGGGTTTTTAACAGAGGTAGATGTTACTGCCTTAGGCCCCTGGGAGATAGTCTCGGGATCTGCAAAAGGAGCCTTGTATAAATGGTGATGTGTGTCCGGGACCCTGTAGAACCTGTCGGGCTTAGCAGGGGCTGGAGGTAAAGAATCAGGAGCAGTACAAGCATCATTAAATGCATCATCCACAACAGAAAGAACTGGAGGTATAGCTAAAGGCCTGTGTTGTGGTAAATGCAAAAAGGTCCTAAGCCTTTTCCTGGAGTCTGAGAAATCTTGGCCCTGCCACTGAAATTGTTCCCTCATGGCATGTAAGGTTTCCCCAAAGGAAAATTCCTCAGGTGGAGAGGCAGAAGGAATCGACTCTTCAGCATCAGAGTCTTCGTAAGGAGAATAAGGAGCCTCTGGAGGGTCTGAATTGTCTGAATCATCAGAGGAATCATCCGTGGACACTGGCTCAGGGGGCACTGCTCTAGGTCTCTTCTCTGGAGGTGGATGAGAGGCCCTGTCAGGATGAGGCTGGGATCCCCTTATTAAAGAGATGAGATCCTCTGCCAGAGAAAGCATTTGGGAACTGGAGCTGGGCCTGTGAGAGGGGGGCTTAACAGGCACAGACTTAGTGGTTTTGGCTGCTTTAGCCCTGGCAAAGGCCTTAATGGACATGGCTGCAGGAGGCCTAGCAGCTCCACGTGCAGGGGTTGATACATCCAAGGGAATAGTGTCCGATAATTCCTGAGAAACCACAACAGCAGGTTGGATTTCAGAGGCCGATTCTACCAAGCTAGAAGAGGCCTCGGTAGAAGGCATGGATTTGGCTGAAACAAGGACCGCTTGCTCGGTTTCGGCCGAAACCGAGACACTCGCGGTATGCTTAACCGTGGTTTCGGCCGAGACCGCGGACCGCGAGTGTCGGTCCGCGTTTTGGCAATTTGTGTAGTCTGAGGATCCGACGGCATAATATACGCAAAATCAGAGCCGAAAAACTGCTCAGCAAACTCCGACCGACGTCTAAGCGTCCATCGGTTAAAAGCACAGGCTAGACAAGCTGCTACGTCGTGGTCTGGGCCTAAACAAGGTAAGCAGTAAGAGTGGAAATCTTTATGAGGTATTTGTTTCCCACAAGTTAAACAATTATTCACTTTTTCTGACATCGGCTAAGGCAAGAAAGAGTCCCAACGGGTACTTAGCTTTTAGAAGTCTTGAAGTAGTATTCGTAGTAGTAATCTCTGGATCTGACCGACCGGCACTTGCGAACAGCTTCTGCTTCAAGAAAGACTGAGGAAAATGGCGTCGGCTGATGCCTTTATATCCGAAGAACTGCAGCTATGACGTCGGGTGAAGTGCGACACCAGTCGAAGCCAGACCCAGACTTTGGAATCCGGTCGACCGAAGGGCTGCCTGACAACAGGACAACCCATTTGTAAGGACTGCAGATGCATCCTTGAAGGACATGGAACTAATTACTGAAGGAGTGTCACTGAGTAGTGTTGCCATCTAACAGCTCTCTGTTGTCTTGACTTTTTGTCTGATTCCTTCCACGTGGAGTCTACAGTTCTTCCTTGTCTTTCTCTCTCTATGTATATTTTATCCATACGCTTGTTTTTTTTTCTCTCCCAGTCCCTAAGCTGAATAATTTATGACTCTGGCCACATGTCCTTTTACTTTTATCACATTATAACATCACTGTTCACAGATGATAACTATATTTTGGAGGGGCAGGAATGTGAGTACTAATCCAAGACAAGATTTATGTATCCTTGCATTCATCTTCTCATTTTATTGGGGAAATACAGTATTTTTTAGCTTTGAACATTAAGCTTTAGACACAACAAATGTTTTCTTGAAAGAAAAAACTAAGACTGAATAGGTTTCCTCATGATTTTGTTTGTGCCATCATTAAATCAATAGATTGTAAAAAAGCTCTAAGATGCACTTCAGAACATCTAGAACTCTATAACTTCTGGGGCATAGCACCCCCAGACCCCTGGCTTCATTTAGTTACTTCCTCAAGGCTTAATTAAATAGAATTTTGGTCATTTAGTGTATGTGAAAAGCAATGTGAGACCTAAAAGTAAGACATTTTATGTATTTATTTTATTTTTTATGTATCGTTTTTGACTGGGTTAGCTCACTAGGCTAGAGGGTCTCTTCTCAGGAGAGACCTAAGGTGTATTTACATATACTATAAAGGCAGATTTGGTCAGGGCACTGGGGCACTTTCTCTACTCCTCAATGTTGTGAATGGGACCCATTTTGGAGGAGCATTTCCTGTTTCCATTCCAGGTGCAGAGGTGCCCCACAGAAACAGAGAGACAGATGGAGAGAGAAGGAAGTGATGGAGTAGTAAAAGAAATGAAGGAAAAGCAAACAGAGAGACTGGAGAATGTGTGCAGGATTCTGTGGAACTGTCTCAAAGAAACCCGTTTGATGGAGATGACTCAGTATATGATGGATGCATAGTGACAACCTTCCAGTCAGGAGAGCTGCAAGATGATTTACTTAAAGAAATGGTGGCGCAGAGTGAGCCAAAAAATGAAGGAGATGTTTCCTGGGAGAAATTATGGAAAAATACAAAAGGAGGATGCAGAGACAATCCTGAGGAATAGCAGTGAGATGGAAAAGAAAACATGCAGAGCAAGTAAAAAAAGGCAAAAGTGGAGTAGCAGAAAAAAGGAAAAGCAGAAGTATGTGGTAAGGATTCAAAAGTAAAGACGACAAAGAAATGGGCAGGTATGAACTGTGGGACAATTTAATAGTTCCTCTGGGTGTAAACCCACATGAGGCAAGAACATTTAGTGTTATTAACAAAACGATATTTTGTGACATATTTCAGACGATTTTTTCAATGGAAAATTTTCTTCAAGAATATGAAAAAAAGAAAGACTGTTACCCATGGAATCTTTATGTGATAAAAGCATTTAACAGGGACACCAAAAAGAAGATTCATGTACAGTTCCAAACAGAGATAAAAAGAGAGATTTTGAAGGGACATTTGAAAGCTTTATGTAAAGTAGTACTGGACATTACAAACGTTTATGACAAAAGGGGTCCATGCACTGGTGGCCGTGATTCCAATACTGTGTGTTAAAAATTGAAAAAGAAAAAAAATATGTATATACCAAGCATGACAAATGTAAACGGGAATAGAGGTGGTGTAAAATTACTGTGGACAAACCAACACATGTTTTGTGTGTGGAAAAGAAGGACATTTCATTTAATAAGTAACTGTGATAAAAAATGTTATATTTGTGGGGAAATGGGACATGATGCAAAAATGTGAATTGAAATGTTATAAATGTAACAAATTTGGACATTTATGAAAGGACTGCAAAATTGAAAATAACAGTAAGGAAAAAGAAAAAGAAAGACAAGAAAATAAACAAAGAAAAGAAAGTTTAGAAGTAGTAGAAATAGAAGAAAAACTGGATGAGAAAAAATAATAAAGAGGGTATAGAAGAAGGTTTGGAAATAAATGTTGAAGAACACAAACTGGGAGGAAGTAAAAGGGGGAAATAATTCTACTGTTAAAAGGGTAAAAGACAGAAACAGAAAATTTAAAGGGTTAAGTACAAAAGGAAAAAAAAGAAAGAAAATGGATGAAAAAGAATACATACAGCTAAAGATAGGGGGATGGTATAATGGTTAAGGTGTCCGACTCCCAGACACAAGGTACAGTGTTCAATTCTCACCTTTGGGAATGAAACTTGGTTAGGCTGAGAATGGCCTATAAGAAAAGCTAGGCCAATAGTTAGCTCTGAATTATGAAACTATGAATCTAAGGAAAAAAGGAAATAAACATTTTAGATTATTTTCTGTAAATGTGAATATTTATTAAGAATACAGTAATAAGAATAGGAATTTTGGAGTGGTGTAATACATGCAATATTGATGCAAAGATTTTTAACAAATGAAGAAAGATTACAAACAGAGAAACTATGGGGAGGAAAGATAACCTGGAATTGGGGAAATGAAAGCTATTTTCTGTAGAAATAAAGACATTAGATATAACTTTAGCAAAAATGGGAAGATTTGCAGATTTAAAATGGAAAGAAAAAGTATATAGAATTGTAACATTGTATACTTATACTTACTGTAAAGACAGAAAAATCTCATTTAATCAGATTTTAGACTAGTGAAAAATATGGATATTATAATAACAGGAAACTTTAATTGTGATTAAAGAGCAAGAAAAAAAAAGAAAGGAAATGATATAAGAAAAATGTTAGAAGTTATAAGACATGGTATGTTAAAACTTTGGGATAAAAATTCATGGACTTACGAAAGGAGTATGTATAGAACTGGAATAGATTATTTTATAGTATGAAAAGGTTTAGTTACAGGAGAAGGGGAGACAGTTGAAACAGGATTTTCTGATTATCTTGCAATTTGGCTAGAGATAAAAGAAAACAAGGAATATATAAAATAGGCAAAGGAATAAAAAGGATAAATGAAAAAGCATGGAATGAAAAAGGAAAGAGATTAGTAGCAAAGTTATGGAAAGATCATATTATTATGAGAACATTTTATAAAAACTGGTCTGAATGGCGGATGATATTTAAGGAAAATATAAGAAATACATTGGAATATTTAGAATACAATGGTAGAAAGTACTTTAACAAAGAAAACGAAACATATGAAAGAAATAAAAAATAATTGTTATATAAACAAATATATTTTTACAAGGAAAGAGAGAAGTTCAAGTTACTTAAGTGGATTTGTAAAGGAATATGGTGGTGTGATGAGAGAAATAAAAAATAAGAAATATAAAAAACTCAGGAAAAGATAATGAATAGTGTAGTACAATATGTACAAGAAATGTTTAAAGAAAAAGAAGGTAATGAAAAAACAAGGAAAGTAAAAAAGTTAACAGAAAAAGAGAATAAAGAGTTGGAAATTAGATTTCTTTAAATGAGCTAAATAAAGTATTAGGACAAGTAAATATAGATTTGGCTGCAGGTCCAGATGGAATAGGGTACGTAATGCATAAAAATTTAAGGGATTGGCTAAAAAATATTTTTTAAAGAATGTGAAGGCATGGTTAAATGAGGGAGTTTTGAATAAAGATTTACGTAGTGGAATATTTACATTCATACAGAAGAAGGAACATAGAAGAGAATTAAAAACTGGAGACCAATAATATTAAATAATAATGATTATAAGATCCTTATGAAAATAATACAAAAGAGATTTGAAACTAAAATGGGAAATATTATGGAAGATAGCATATATAGTGCAAAAGAGAAGGACTGACAAGTACTACTAATATCAGAGAAATTGTGAATGATATTATGAACAGAAAAGAAGAAGCAGAAATTGTGAAAGAGACCTTAATAAAGCATTTGACACAACTGGACATAAAATCTTATGGGTAATAATGAAAGCATATAATATAAGTGAGACAGTTAGGAAATTATTTATGTCAGCATATAGTAATAATAATAATAATAAAATAAAATTACTTGTAAATGGCTGGTTAAGCCAAGAGGTACATATGAAGAGTGGTGTAAGACAGGGATGTCCAATAAGTTGTATACCATTCGTATTATTTAAGGATGTGTATCGTATGTGATATAAAGTACAAAATGAAGGAGGTGGTGTATATAACACCTCAAGGGTTAAGAATTCCAGTTCTGTTAACATATGCAGATGACAGTATAATAACTGCAAAAAACAAAACTTGGATAAAAGAAGTAATAATTTGCACAAATAAGTGTTTAGAGATGATAGGAATGGCATTAAATAAAAAGAAAAGTAAAGGCGATGTAGTAAAGATGGAGGATATATATTTTACAGTGAATTAAATGTGTGTGTTATGTAGAAAATTTGAGAAGAAAGAAAGCAGAATTCATTGGGGGGAAAACAATAGAAGAAATAAAACAAACGTCTTTTCTGCAGAACATATAAATTATCATTCAGAAAAAAAAGACTTATTTGATAAATTCAATACTGATGGGAAAAATAGCATACGTAGCAAGTGTATTTATGTTGCCAACAACATTTGAAAATTAATTACTGCAGATATTTTTTCATTTATATGGGGTTTTAGATTAAACCCAGTAAAAAGAGGAGTTTTGCATATAAATAAAGAAGCAGGTTTAGGGTTAATTAGTCCAGTGGTATACACTGTGTGAAGATAGGCGAAGGCTGCCAGCCTAGCCAGATAAAATTTTGTAGATAATTCTATCATGTGTAAATATTAATGTAAGCCACAAGCTTGTTCTCTTAAATGTGAAAAGACTGCATTGGATATTGAACTGCAAAAATGTGATAACAGTGCACTCTGATGTAACAAAGCTGATAAGTCAATTCTTTGATGTAAAAACTCTGAGCCAATATGTCTGGATGAAGGAATTCTGCCTATTGTTTTGTGGCTAGAGTTAATGGCTAGAACTTGCATGTATAATTTCTTTTATTGATCGGGTTCTTGACCAGCTGCAAGATCAAAGGGGTTATTAACCTGCAAGAGTCTGTTAGCCTGGGAACCAGAAAACAATGATGTAATCTGAAATTAATCAGTGGTACTATGTTATCAATTTAAGGACAGAAATAATGAGAGCATCTGAGCATTTGTCTTGAGAACATCCAACATCACCAGCACTGTCTTATTCTAGATGTAAGTAGGATCTTAGACTTTAGTGTTTCTCTTAGATATAGCTAGGAAATAGGAAGATTAGACTAGTTTGTTTTTCTGTGATGTCAGACTTTTCTACTGTATTATTTTAAGTATTTCTCTGTGATCTCTAAACTCTTGACTAGCACTGTGTAGTAAGAAGTATTGTCTTGTGTTTTTATTATTTATTATTACATATTTTTAAACCTTTCAACTGTGGCTACTTTGTGTAGAGATAATTTAAGCTCTAAGTGTACACTGCATGTATATAGTGATACTGTATCAAGTCCCTCCAAATAAGTCTTGACTGTTTGGTTGCACTTACCATTTGGATAATAATATTGCACAGTAATAATTGGACACCCAATAAGGGCCTTTCAGTAGCTGATAAATATTAGCTGGGTGGTGGCAGTGATTTCTGCCGTATAGTCTCGGGGAAAAGAGGCACAGCTGGAGAACCTGTGCCAGCCTTCTCCAGGAGTGTCTGTGTGTGGTTGTATGCAACTCTTATCTCACAGTGTGTGTGTGTGTCAGCTACTTGGGCAGGGACATGAAGCACTGGTTGGACAGAGAGGGTGCTGGAGGTTTTAGCTTACCCACTAGGCTGAAATGTGGACCCTATAGCTGTGCCAATGGGGAGTCTGATAGGGGACCTGGAGAGAAAAGGAGAAATCAGCTCCAGACTGACTCTGATCTCTGTGTGCTCTTAGGGGAAATTGTACTTTACTGTGTGTGTATTTGTTATCCTTTCCCTATACAGACACCCCTCACTGGTGTTAGTGGTGAGGATTGAGGCTCCTTGATTGCTGGGCCAGTGCACGGGCGTCACACACTGCTTCATTAAATTTGTACAAAGTGTTAAGGATTAGTAGTAAAACTGTATAAGTATGACAAATTTTGGGGTATGGTAAAAAATAGTAAAAGAGAAAAAAAGTGTATAAGTGAAGCAATAAATTGTTACCAAGAAAAAAAATATTTTTTGGAAAATAAAAATTGATGACATAGAAAAAGTTAGAAAATTGTGGTATATAAATGTAATGATAAAATATTATTGTGTAAAACCATGGCAAAATCTAACAGATGAAAAAAATTATAGCTATAAAAATAAGAAGTGAATGATGTAAACAGAAGGCAGAATGTCAAGACTTTTGTGGAGACTGCTAATAGATAAATTGCCAGTAAAAGGAAATGTGCCAGATAAAAAGAAAAGTGATAGAATATGTTTACATTGTCAAGAAGAAGAAACTATGGAAGATGTGTTTTGAAATGTGAAAGAGTAAAGAAGTTATGGGAAAAACTATTTAAAGAAGATTTTCTGAAGACATAAAAGAAATGGCTAAAATAAACATGGACATGAATAAATATGGATATTATAAAAACAGAAGTAAAAATATGTTAAAAGAATAGATAAAAAGTTATTTTATATTATATGGAATGAAATAATAAATGCAATTATGTTTAATGGTAAATGGATTTTAGCAACAACATTAAGCAAAATCAGATGGTGGTTATGGAAAAAGGAGTGGGAGTCTAATAGTGATGAAAACTGAATATGATTGTGTAAAGAGATTTGCATAGCTATACATTTGAACATTAGTAAATATGTAAATAAGAGTAATTTTTGTATGTAAATAAAGGACTCCTACTGTTTTTGGTATGCCATGAGATCTTTTACATCCACCTGAGCTACCACCAACTCAGATGGGACATGAAATTAAAATGTCATTCAAAGGATGGCACACTCAGAAGAGCAGCGCCTCCTAATTCTGTACTGTAGTGTCAGCAACTTAAACATTAATTCAATCACCTGGGAATAGAACTCTCTTCTTTCTGGTCTTCCAACACCAAAGGCAAGCATGCTACCTGTAGAGCCATTAACATGTACAGTTTCACAAAGTATGAAAAGGCAAGAAATGAGTAATCTATCTGTATAGTAAGAGGCTAGGATAAGGGGAAAACGGGATGGCATTACAGAAATGCAGGGAAGAACTAGTGGGTAACAGGTGACTCATGGAAATATTTGGCTAGGGCCCCATTTTATCTAAGGCTGACTTTTATGACTGCAGCCAGAAATCTATGTTGTATACAGTCAGTAAAATAGCTATAATGAGTGGGCACATACTGCAGCAGCCTATGGATAAAAGTGAAGGACTCCAAGGAATTGGTTACTGACCTGCTGTAATAGAACCCTACCCACTGCATTTAGCTCCACCTATTCAGTTGCTTACTGAAGCATCCCTTTTGCTTTGATGTATGTGTGTGTGTGGGTGTGTGTGTGTGTCACAGCACATATATATGTACAAGAATATATAATGTGTTTGCAGACAGCTATACTTAATGTCTGTGAAACGATGCAGCATTTGTACAGATGAACATGCGTTAAACAAAATGGGGTTCATATCATCATGAGGCTGTTGATGCAGCATTTGTAAAGATGAGCATGCGTTAAAGAATATGGGGTGCCATAGCAGCATGAGGCTGTGAGTACATAACGAATACATCTGTTAGCATGCTTGCTCTAAGGCAGAGTTACTTGATGAAGGGCAAAATACTGAAAATGCAGTTTGAATGCACTTATGGTTCATTTGTTGAATATTTGAACTGCATAAGTAAAGGGTTTATTATATGGTTCATTTGTTGAATATTTAAACTGCATAAGTAAAGGGTTTATTCTTTGTTCATTTGTTGAATATTTGAACTGCATAAGTAAAGGGTTTATTCTTTGTTCATTTGTTGAATATTTGAACTGCATAAGTAAAGGGTTTATTCTTTGTTCATTTGTTGAATATTTGAACTGCATAAGTAAAGGGTTTATTCTTTATTTGTTGAATATTTGAACTGCGTAAGTAAAGGGTTTATTCTTTGTTCATTTGCTGAATATTTGAACTGCGTAAGTAAAGGGTTTATTCTTTGCTCATTTGTTGAATATTTGAACTGAGTAAGTAAAGGGTTTATTCTTTGTTCATTTGCTGAATATTTGAACTGCATAAGTAAAGGGTTTATTCTTTGTTCATTTGTTGAATATTTGAACTGCATAAGTAAAGGGTTTATTCTTTGTTCATTTGCTGAATATTTGAACTGCATAAGTAAAGGGTTTATTCTTTGTTCATTTGTTGAATATTTGAACTGTGAAAGTAAAGGGTTTATTCTTGGTTCATTTGTTGAATATTTGAACTGCATAAGTAAAGGGTTTATTCTTGGTTCATTTGTTGAATATTTGAACTGTGAAAGTAAAGGGTTTATTCTTTTCCTAAAACAAGAATCGAAGGAACATTTATTAACAGAACTTGTCTGTTGTAGAGAATCCTGACAAGCTTTCCAAAGGGAAGTACAAAACACAACCCTACAGTTCATTAGTTAAACCAGCATTACCACAAACATGGGACAGATGTGTTACTGAGATGGAGGGAGTCCAAAAACAAAATCAACAGACAGCTTTGCAGCATGACAACAGCTGTCAGATGAGTAGGTCAACAGGACCCTCTCAATGTCCTGTAATCACTGCCTCATTCATCACCAAATGACTAAAGAGAAAAGGACAGATTATTCAACCTCCGCTTAGCAGTGAACTGCTTATAAGAGGCCCTTTTAAGCAGATCTAACTGTAATAGGTTCATGAAATCTAGTATTTTGTACGTTGGAAACAACTATTGTAATCACAAGTACACACATACCCACTAACAAGGCTGCATATCTTCAAATAGATTATCTAACATTTACAGAAAATATAAAATCCTGGAGCCTCTCCAGCTTGAGCATTTGTGGATAACAAATCAAAACTGGCCCATGTATTTTATTATAATATGAATTACAGTAAAACCTAAAAAGAAGACTCTGTGAGGGGAAACTTTGGATGCAATGGAGTTTATAATGGTGTCCAATGTACAGGCATTTTCAAACTTGAGTTAGCCATAAGCTATCAACATCCACCTTCACACTGGACAAACAGATGCTGGGGGGGGGGGGGGGGGGGGGCTCAGAACCAAGCCCTTCGGGACACCACCAGCAACAATGCATTGTGCTGAAGATGTGCCACCCACCTTCAATACGTGTGTGTGTGTCTGTGAGTGTGTGTGTGTGTGTGTGTGTGTGTGTGTGTTCTGCTAAAAGGGTGGCTACCCAGCTGGTGATATTGTTTAGATGGGTGAACTCTTCTACAATACAAGCATAGGGGATTGTGCTGAAGGCCTTAGCTATGTCTAAACAAGCAACATGGATACACTGACCTTTTACTAGGGCACTGGTAATTATTTTCAAAAAAATCAAATTGATTGAGTAGACAGATGTACTTTTCATGAACCCATACTGGTTAGAGTAACTTTTTTTACCATTAGTTATGAGTTTGACTATGGCAGAATGTTTCTGGTTTTGGATAGTATGGACAGTACCTGGTCTAAAGCAGGGGTATCAATCTCAAAACAGCCACTGGTGCTGTATGAGGACTAGCAAACACAGGCAAGGGCCACAATCTCTAAGGCAAAAAGAAATGCAAACAGTGTAGCTGGAAAAGTAGTGTAATCACTTCCCTCAACTACAATTATGCTGGTTTGAGGGCTGCTTGAACTCCATGGCCATGGCTGTGAGATCCCTGGTATAAAGTGATTATAGAGGGAGGGGTGTTTTGGGGGGAAGGTGGAAACACAGGAGAATGCTGGTGCAGTAGATTAGAACTCACTTTTTAACTAGGGCATTTGTGATGGCTTCTGGATCCAAACATGAGGCTCCAATAGCTAGCAGCTCAGTGCACTGCTGAGCACTGCCTCTAAGGTTATATGAGGCACCAATAGCCAGCAGCTCAGGACACTGCTGAGCACTGCCTCCGAGGTTATATGAGGCACCAATAGCTAGCAGCTCAGGGCACTGCTGAGCACTGCCTCCAAGGTTATATGAGGCACCAATAGCTAGCAACTCAGGGCACTGCTGAGCACTGCCTCCAAGGTTATATGAAGCACCAATAGCTAGCAGCTTGCCTCTGGGATTATATGAGGCACCAATAGTTAGCAGCTCAGTGCACTCCTGAGCACTGCCTCCGAGGTTATATGAGGCACCAACAGCCAGCAGCTAAGTGCACTGCTGAGTACTGCCTCCGAGTTATATGAGGCACCAATAGCCAGCAGCTCAGGGCACTGCTGAGCACTGCCTCCAAAGTTATATGAGGCACTAATAGCTAGCAGCTCAGGGCACTGCTGAGCACTGCCTCCGAGGTTATATGAGGCACCAATAGCTATCAGCTCAGGGCACTGCTGAGCCCTGCTTCCGAGGTTACATGATTGACCAATAGCCAGCAGCTCGCCTCCAAGGTTATATGAGGCACCAATAGCTAGCAGCTCAGTGCAGTGCTGAGCACTGCTTCCGAGGTTATATGAGGCACCAATAGCCAGCAGCTCAGTGCACTGCTGAGGACTGCCTCCAAGGTTATATGAGGCACCAATAGCTAGCAGCTCAGGGCACTGCTGAGCACTGCCTCTGAGGTTATATGAGGCACCAATAGATAGAAGCTCAGTGCACTGCTGAGTACTGCCTCCGAGGTTATATGAGGCACCAATAACTAGCAGCTCAGGGCACTGCTGAGCACTGCCTCCAAGGTTATATGAAGCACCAATAGCTAGCAGCTCGCCTCCGGGGTTATATGAGGCACCAATAGTTAGCAGCTCAGTGCATTGCTGAGCACTGCCTCCGAGGTTATATGAGGCACCAATAGCTAGCAGCTCAGGGCACTGCTGAGCACTGCCTCTGAGTTTATATGAGGCACCAATAGCTAGCAGCTCGGTGCACTGCTGAGAACTGCCTCCGAGGTTATATGAGGGACCAATAGCTAGCAGCTCAGGGCACTTCTGAGCACTGCCTCTGAGTTTATATGAGGCACCAATAGCTAGCAGCTCGGTGCACTGCTGAGCACTGCCTCTGACATTCTTGATGTGCATGAAAAAGGCTTTCTCAATATCCATGGAACAGCTAGCATTTCTTAGCTTGTACTCTGATCTATACTTCCTTGTGGTGCATCTGAAACCTTTACTTACCAGTTTTTGATTGTTATTATTAGCAATGGAGGAAGGCAATCTTTATATAGAGCTAGAAACTTTTTCTTTTATTGTAAAGTATGTTTACAGAAGCATTCCATTCTAAGGGTTTGTTTATGAAGTCTCCAATAACCTTGTGATGGATAAGGGCAGATGCTTCAATGCAATAACTTCAATTTGATCAAAATGGGAAAATGCAACAGCTGTGGTTGTGGATTAGTCTCCCCATCCAGTTCCTGGGGGTAAAACTGATGAGTTTATTTCTTCTTTTAAAGGTAGGACGGCAGCCTTGGAGTAATCTCTGAATACAGTATAGTTTGAAAGTATGGTGGGATTAGAACTGAGAGAAAATATAACAGTCTTAAAAAAGAATTTCACCAGGGAGTAAGTGACACATGGTAGGGTGCAGGCTGGGCCAGTGTTTGTAAAGACACATCGACTAGGACAGAAGAAAATCTGGTTCAGGGAACTGGTATTAATAAAATTTAGAAATAATGGGACTATCTATGTTATTGAATACATTGGTTTGCCAACTGATGGATGGGCAATGAAAGTCACCTGGATTATAGAACTCTTTGAGAGGCACACTCCCCAGCTAAATTAGGTTTTAAGCATAATCTGCAGGGGATATGGAGGGGGACCTGTACTTAGCAATGATGTGGCTGTTAGTCCTGTCTAATATCTCCAAGATTTCCATGAGTTCTAGTTTAGCATCACTTTGAATTTGGAATGAGATAATAAGATTGTGGATGTCTGCCATCACCTCCCATGGTGACACATACTGAATCCTTCTACCTCCCCAAAATGACATCATTAAACAAACTAATTATTAAAATAAAGTATTTTATCTTTAAACTGTGGCATCATACATGGACATAGAAAGATGTTATTCAAGACAAGTGTCATTTCTACCTTGGACACATGCATGGAGAGCACAGCCATGTCTCTCCCTGCATCTTGTCGAGGGCAGAGTATCTAGGATGTTTCACTCTCACGTTTACAGCCATAAGACTGTCTATGTATTTGGGGGACAAGAGAGACCCACAGACCACTACCGCATCAAATATCCTGGGTGCCTGAGGTATGGCTATCATCATATCATTGTCCAGCCCAGTAACAGAACTGTCTGGGTGCCTAACTAAGGGTATAATTAGTACAGTGCCTTTTGGCCCTGCAGGCACTGCGGATCTTATGGGCACATGCTTGCTGCAACAATGACTCTTGTAGTGGGTGGATGTAAAGCAGGTAGGTCGAACTGCAGTAATGGGAGTGTTCCTAGGTAGCTGATGTTGACTGCTACTGCTCTAAAATTTCAATTGTCACCAATTTTCAGGGAAGTTCTTGATTCTAGCTTAGGGTTTTGCTCTATCTCCCCCTAATCCCTCCTAAAACTGATGTTTTTGGGAGGAAAGGTGGTGGATTACTCAATAAATAATGACAATAACTGGAGTTGCAGACATCCCTTATTTCAAAAAGAGCATGTTAACTCACATTCTCTTATTCTGTGAGCTTTTTAAGTTGACAATACCAGCATTTTAAAATGCGTCCCCTATTGTCACTGATTCTGTTAGTAAAGGGTTGAGAGCTAAATAGATGGTTTAGGTTCATAGGTAGGTACTAGGCTATCTGCCCGAAGGCATTTATAAGCCTAGCTGGAATGTGTTGGCTTTTGCCACCCCCTTAGATTAGTTCCCTGTGCCTCTGTCCAGCAGAGCCATTGAAGTGGTTTCAATAGAACTGCATGTTAAGTAAGTTTATCAAAGGGTAGAAATGAGATGGTAGATGACTGTTTACTGACAAGGGTAGGTAGTGAGAGGCTTGCCTCCAGCTTGAAGATGTATTTAGATTTCTAACAAGTGGTTTCTGCAATGGCTAAGAGCAAGGGGTTGTCAGAAAATGTAAGGCAGCTGTTATGCTACCTCAAAGTCCCAAGTGCTAACAAGCTGGTCAAGGAGGAAGTTAGAGCTGACTGTCATGACGTGGTAACAGTGGAAGATTAACGGAAAGATTTTGGCATAACTAGGGACTTCTTGTAACACAACTACATACAAAAGCTTGAGTTGTGATTTTATAAGTGCACTCAAATGGTTAAAATTTTTACTGCCTAGTTTTAAGGTTTTTAGTGCAATTAAATGTTAATTAATTGATTAATGAGCAGACTTTCCCGCCTTGAGCGGTTGTGTATATAATCCTCATACAAGTTAAAATAATTCATCTGAAGAAGCGTGGATGGACCACGCGAAAGCGCTCATTTTTATTTCCAATAAACTGTTTGCTTCACCTCAAGGATCGTTTGTGGAATTTGTTCCTGTAATAGCAGCTCTCTGAATACTGGTGGTTTCATATGTGTCTTGGTACTATACTTTTTCTATATAGATTTTGCGATTTTTTGGTATAGTACCATTCAGCAGGAACGCAGACTTTTGTTTGCATTGGTTTTCTTGTTACTTCAACTTGGTCAGCGTTTCCAGCACCTTATGGAACCTGTTACTCCTTTGGAACCGGAGTCGAGGGATACCATGTCCTTGTGGGAAGGACTTACACATCTTAACAGCAACCCTTTATTGTCTCTGGACCTTTCAGGAGAAGTGGGACATGTCAACCTAGAAACAAATGGTGAGAACCTTATAGAATTTTATTCACTCTTAAAAACTATAGAAGATAATTTGTATCAACTGCAAAGATATGCGTGGCAGAGGCTGCATTTACAAGCTTGTATTCATTTTAAAGTAGTCCCCAGGGGCATGAGGGTGTTCTGTATGCCCACTTATGGGGACTCACATCCTGAATTACTAAAGCGATGGCAGGATCTTAACATAGAGTTGGGTTTCAAATATGCCCAATTAATGCTTGATTATTTCCTGCCGTTAGAGACTGAACTGAGAAACACCACGGAACATCTATATCAACAATTGTTAGAAAGATTTAGTTCCGATAATTGCCTTGATAAAATCAAGCGTGTTTTTTCTCAAATTAATGTTTTCAGTGATAAACTGAGAACCACCAAACAGAAAAAACTGTTGCGTGATTATCAAGACTTTCAAAAAGGCCAGGTGTTTGTTTGGCCGAGAACTAACCCTAACAATCATCAGAATCCTGTGCCTACACCCGAAACAGTTTTTGCTTCCTCCATTCACAGAAACAAAGATATAAATACTGTTGCACCAGCTCTACCGGAGATACCAGCTTCCATGGTTAGTAAAGGTACTTATGCAACGGTAACAGCTGAAAACAACCAGGCTGATACCATTCATACTGATACGCCCCCACCGAACCAAGAGGCGTTTTTTCATCAGGCACCTGCGAACACAACAGGAGCTATTCCCAAAAACAGCTCCAGTGCGTTACCTTCGCTTGTGAATTTTTTACCATATCAGAAAAAGACCCCTACATATTCCAACAGGGGAAGATCGCACAGCCGGGACTCACGAAAGAGAAAATATTCATCAGAGACATTTACTCACAACAGAAGGAAGAAAATGTGACTTCAGATTTATTGTTTAATCTTTCTGACTTTGTTTTGGATAATAATACAGCACGGGTTCTAAATAGAGGTCTTAGTTTTATACCGGCCATTTCGGCCACACTAACTGACACATTGTTTGATTTAAGGATGTTTTGTAGGAACTTATGCTTTAAATTAATATTCAATGATACGATTACTAAAGAGTGGGGGCATGATTTAATAAGAACGAAAAGCCTATATATTCCTGATATGCCTTTGCACGTAGAATGTTTTCTTAGAGCTTGTGAGAATCAATTCTACCTAATGTTTAGTAACATTGACAAGAAGGGTAGATTTTATAATTTGACTCCAGAAGAGTATCGCTCTCTTAATGAACTCAAACACAATGCTCAAATAGTAGTCAAACCAGCAGATAAGGGGGGGGGGGTAGTCCTTTTAAATTCCAAGGACTACGTTATTGGTATGACTCAAATGTTACAGCAAGCAGACACGTACATTCTTATATCTCATGATATAGTGACCAAAATTATTAAAAATGTCAAAGACGCCTTTTATGACCTCCTCATGTGTCGGCAAATTAGCCAAGAAGTATATGAGTTTCTATACATTGAACATCCTGTTACCCCTATAATAAAAGGCATACCGAAGGTACACAAGGATATAATTCCTGTACCCTTTAGACCTATAGTATCGGGTGATAAGTGGGTGACAGCGCATGCTTCACAATTGATTGAAAACATATTAAGACCAGTAGTCAACCAGTCACCCACAATACTAAAAGATACATATAATATTTTGAATGACATCAAAGAGTTATATTTAGATATAAATCAATCCTATCTTTTAATTACGTTAGATGTCAAAGATTTATTTACCTCGATACCCAATGACATCGGTATGCAATATATAAATGAATTGCTGATCAAGGAAACTAATTTTTCGAAGGACAGGATTATATTGATAGATCAATTGTTAGAACTAGTACTATTCAATAATGCCTTTATGTTTGATGGCAGTGTTTATTTGCAGAAGTGGGGGGTTGCCATGGGCACCCCCTGCGCCAACACTTACGCCAACCTGGTAGTTCTATGGTGGGAGAAGCTCTATCTCTTTACGCATGAGAATTTTAAGTTTATAAAGCTTTATAGGCGTTTTGTTGACGATGTAATAATAGTTTGGGAAGGCAATCAGGAATCATTTGAAAGTTTTTTTCAATATTTAAATACTACTAGTACGTTCCTACATTTTACACAGGAAATTTCAAATCAAGAGATACATTTTTTGGATGTCACCATTAGGTTCACCAATGAGGGCAGACTGGAATCCACTCTATATAGGAAACCAACTTGGAAGAACTCTATGCTATGTTTTAATAGTATGCACCCGCGCCACACGTTTCAAGCTATAGTTAAGAGTCAATATACTAGGATCAAGAGACTGTGCAGTAATAAAAATGAATTGTATAAAGAAGCACAGTTCCTAGAGGAATTATTTATAGATAGAGGGTATAATTCCAAAATGGTTAATAATATAAAATTTAATGTTCTAGGTGACACCATACCCATACAGAAGGTAAACAAAGCTGAAAAAAACAAAAATAGCAATACAAGTCTTTATAGGAAAGAAGAAGTCAGAAACAATCAAATGGGTTATATAGTCACCTACACCAGTGACATTAGTAAGATACAGCAAGTTATTAATACTAATTGGCATATCTTAACATTAGATTCTTTAACTAAGAAGATTGTAGGTAAGAGCCCTTCCTTTATATATAAGAACAGTAAGAATTTAAAAAGAATCTTATGTGGAGACATAAATATCACAAAGAATGAGGAGGATATTCTGACCCATAATATTAAAATAAAGGCTTTTGGTACCTATCCATGTTATGGTTGTAACAGGTGTAGATATATAACCAAGACACAGTGTTTTATACATCCCAGTATTAATTATGTTTTTAATCCAAAGTTTCGAGCAAATTGCAATACCAGGAATTTGATATATTTGGCCACCTGCGACAAATGCGAGGCCTTCTACGTGGGATTAACAAAAAGAAGGCTGCAGGAACGTATATATAACCATCTTTATGATATACGTAAAGCCGTAGATAATAATGCTCTGGCCAAACATGTTATGGAGTTTTCTACACACTCCTTTTCTTTTAGGGTTCTACAAATAGTGAACCAGCATGAAAGAGGTGGGGACAAAGAGAATCAGTTGGCTTTAATGGAGCTCGAATGGATTTTTCGCCTGGGTGCACATATTGAGCCTGGACTCAATACCCAGGTGTCCATTAAACCACTATTAATATCTAGGAAATGAATGCTAGGTCCTCACACCTTTGACAGAATAAAAGTAAATAATCTTTTAAATAATATTTTATTTTTCAGTTCTATCACACATATATACATACTTAGTTATTGTTTATATAATGGTTTTATAAAAATGCATAATGATAGCGGAAATTATAATTAAATATATATTTTTCTTGCATTTTTATTTTCTGATTCTGCATGATGCATATATAACAATTGTTATATTATATGAGCCGTTATGAAAGTATAATATTATCATAGATAACTATATATATATAGGTTATAAATTCATATAACATATTTTAGATTTTATATAATGATTTTGTTTTCACATACGGTTAATATTGATGAAATTGAATAAATTTACAGTTATTAATGTCAAGTCTATGGATGTATATATATGCTTTGGTCAGCAGAACTACATAAGTACTTCTAATTAGTATGTATATATTATAAATTTGTAAATATATGGATGTTATAAATTATATATGTAAACCAAGATGATATCGGTATGCATATATATTCTTTATTTATAGATTTATTATATATTTTTAACTGTGTATATAATAGTATAAAAGTGCTTCTTGTAACACAACTACATATAAAAGCTTGAGTTGTGATTTTATAACTGCACTTAAATGGTTAAAATTTTTATTGCTCAGTTTTAAGGTTTTTAGATAATTAAATGTTAATTAATTGATTAATGAGCAGACTTTCCCGCCTTGAGCGGTTGTGTATATAATCCCTATACAAATTAAAATGATTTATCTGAAGAAGCGTGGATGGACCACGCGAAAGCGCTCATTTTTATTTCCAATAAATTGTTTGCTTCACCTCAAGGATCGTTTGTGGAATTTGTTCCTGTAATAGCAGCTCTCTGAATACTGGTGGTTTCATATGTGTCTTGGTACTATACTTTTTCTATATAGGGACGAATACAGTAGTAAGTGGTTGCACAGATGGACAACAGAATATCAAATACAGGATAACTACAAGCTACATCAGATACTATATTCCCAAAAAAGACGAAGACCCCTACTTAACCCCCTTAGGACCTATAAATAGCCAGGCAAGATACTATTACTCTCTAATTCACTGTACAGACTGTGTGAAAGAGTTGATGTAATAATGGTAATAAAAGAATATTGACTAAAACGTCCAGGGCTGGTGTTAGCATTTTGGGGGGCCCAGCAGATGTCAAGTTGGGGCCCCTAGGCACTTCGAGTCTACGTATCATCCTGTCACTGATAACCCTTCTAAGCAACCTTTTAGTTCATGCTGCAAAATTTGCGAGTAGTAATCACAGACTGACCCATAGCTGCAGTACTTTTAATTACAACAGGCCTATGCACCACACTATGTTGGCCCATCTCACAAATGGACATTTAAAGTTAATGGCATTTAGCTGCACCAGTAATACACTGCAGTAACTCTATGTACAGGTCTGGACTTTGTGAAAGGGTTCCCTAGGCCTACTGTTTCAAACAACCCCCCAACATACATACATACACACACACACACACACACACACACACACACACACACACACACACACACACACACACACACACTGGTCTTCCCCTGTTTCCCCCATTTTGGGCTCTCTATACAATGCACATTATTGTTTTCTTCCTTTTCTCACATTTTGCTTTACTCTTCAGCTTTTTTTAGAAGCCATAACTAAAATAAAAAATAAGATGACGAAACAGTAACTCACAATAAACAAACAAGCCAATTGTTTTCTGGATACATGGGTCTTATCTTAGAACTGCTTACCTCCTAACCCCCCCCCCCAAAAAAAAAAAAAGACTGTCTATGCATCCCTTGGTGTTAGACTGGGATGAAAGCAGAGGTTCAAATTTCTACAGTCATGTATTTCAAATGATTGCTGACATACATATACATAGGTGCCTCCTCATTCCTCAACCCCAGCTGTCAAAGGCAGCTATCTGCAATAGTGATTGTGAGGAAGGTGAAAGAAATAACGATCACAGTAATGTATTCTACTTTGTTGCTCCTAGACAGTACACTGCCCCAGCACAAACTATAGTAACCTTCTTTGTATACCTCTGAAGTCTGTGAGAAAAAATAAACAAAACAGTGACCACACTGTCCTCAGCCCAAACACAAACTATAATGACCTCATGTGCCCACATCTAAGGTTTGACTGTGATGACAATTAAAGAAGTAATAAACACCCCCACCCCACACATACACACACACATCTGAGCAGAGCTAGTTTTAGAATGAGTGCAGTTGAGAGCAGAGGCCATTATCAGCTTTATCCTAACAGGGTCATATCACACCCCTGTTCAGGTTCAGCAGCGTAATCAGAAAATTAATACACTTTTTCCTCCTAATTTTCCCCAACAGGCAACAGCTTTTGTGGGGCCCCCACAGTCAAGGATGATTAAGGGTGCCCCATGTATCCAGTTATACAATCTGGGGAGTGGGGCCCCCAGACTCTTAGAAGATGTAACTGTCTGAATGTTCTGTGATATATTTTATTCATTACTTCCAAAATATAATTACTGGTTAGCTACACTGTTTTACTGAATACCCAAAAGAATAATGTCTGCATTCTGGCATTTTGGATGTGTGCACAGATAAAAATGACTGATATGTTTCACACACACACGCATAAGCGAGCACACACACAGACACACACACACACACACACACACAACCAATAGATATACCAGTTCTGTACTTATTCCAGCAAACAGTAATACGTTGTACAACACTGGCACTGGCACAACATGATCAGTAACTGCCACTTAGCAGTAGTCAAACAGCAGCAGGGTAAGTCACTTTTATTTACTTTCCCTGACTTTTCTCATAGTTTTGTTCTATCTTTTGTAAAAAGTTTGATTTTCTTGTAAAGCATTCAGAATTACAGACCATCAACAAATCCAGACATCAGAGTTTTATACTTATTGTCCAAAAATGAAAGCTGATGCAAAAGGTGTTATACTATTAACTTTTTAATTTAATTAGAGTAATATTTGGAACTTGTTTATGATTTTGAGCCTTTATTCTGCTATTATAGACATTGCACTGAATTCTTCTGCAAAGAAGTTGAAAGTTTTAGTAGCTGGCATTCTGTCAGTGTTTATAAAATTCCCTGAAAAAGAAAACCATCCCTTAAGATCAGAAGCATCAGTTTGTCTTACAATCCAAGGTATGCACTGATATCAGTCACTCTGGACTGCTGATCTCTCTAGTGCTTACCTTGGTCACTCTGTGGTCACTCTGGACTGCTGATCTCTCTAGTGCTTACCTTGCTTATGTTCATTATCAGCTTTATCCTAACAGGATCACGTTACAGACCTGTTCACAGTAAAGAGCAAAATCAGGAAATTAATACATTTGTTTCTCCTCCTTTTTCTCCAACCAGTAGCAATTTCTGTGGGGCCCTCACACACAGTCAAGAATGATTAAGGGGCCCTCTTGCAGCCACAGGTATTGCAAGTACCTAAAGTTGGTGATGTTGTCAGTTTTAGGGGAGTGAATGTCCACTAGCACAGTTTAACTAATCCAGGGGTACTATGTCACGGATAAAATACTGAATGGAATTTTGAAACCTGTTGCTTGACAAAACACTGTTTCTATAACCAAAGATATCTTTCAATTTTAAAGGAGACATACATACAAGTTATTATCCATCTGGTTTATTAAGTACACAAAATTGCTGTACTAGTTTTTGTTGGTTTGACAGACATGTTACAAAATCTCAAGGTAAGACAACTTGCTGTGGTTGGGGCACTCCAGCAACCACAGGGTTCTCTGGTGCCTAAAGCCGACTATGAAAATGACAAAGATAAGGCAAAGATGACACAAGGTAGCTTTACACACATGTAGTACTGACAACAAAAAACAGTCACACCAAAATATCCGTAACAGGCAGCACAGGAGTGGGAAACATACATGCAAAAACATCCAAAGTAACAAACAATTGACAAGGAAACCACAGAAGACAGCCTAATGTGCAGAATCACAGACATACGATTAAGGAGCAGAACAGGTGCAAAAACAGACAAATTGAAAGGAACAGTAGACGTGCAAAATGAACAACATGGCAAACATTGTTAAAAGTGCAAACCCAGTTAACCTCCACAATCTCCTGCACTGTGGCAGACTGCAAAGCCAGAGGATGTACAATAAATTCAAACATGCAAAAGCCAGTTAATGCAAGAAATTATAAGAGACAGCTTTGTATGGAGTAGTATAAATGCAGGAAGAACAGCAGTGGACAAGCAGTCAACTGGGATGATAGGAACAGTGCAAGAAACAGTAATGGCGTACTGCTTTCCATTTGTGGATATAAACAGAGTGAATACAGTCTCACCTAGTCAAATGAACAGCATGAATGGTGACATTTAGCAGGCTTAGCACTGTGCAAAGTGCAACTCGTCACATCCCACATGGAAAATGGCCATGATACTAGAAGTCCTCTCCTTCTGGTTCAGAGGCTGGGTATACTGCAGTACAGTGCAGCTCAGACAAAAAAAGACATCAAGCCACACAATGATCCAGAGTCTGAACTTGGAAGACTGAAGCAATTAGCCAATTGGAAGGCTCATTCAAGAGAGGCCCAAAGCAAGAAACAGATGGAAAAAACATTGTCTATTCCTTCTCTTACTATGAGCAATCAGCAGCACAAAATCCAAATGTTTACTCTAGGGCAAGTCCCAAAGGTCCAAAGTCAGATGGATGTCAGGTCATAGTTGGAAAATGTGCTTGTTAGTAAAAGTTATCTCCTTTTTGTTCAGTAGCTGGGTACTGCAGTGCAAATCAGCCAACAGGGATCATCAAACTATGCAATCTTCTTGAATCTGAACTCTGAAGCTTAAAGCAGTTAGCAGATTGGGTCACTGATTCAGAAGTGTCCCACAGCAAGAAACAGTAAAAAGTGTCAGTTAGCCCTTCTCTTACCAGCAGTAGCTGAGTAAGTGTTCCATGAGCCATTTTCAAATCATGCCCCTACCCCTCTTGCTCACATTTTTAGAACCATGGATAAATTAATATGTTGGATTCACATTCCTGAATATTTTAAATTCTATTTCGTGTTTAATACATTTGCTAAAGTAGGTTTTAAACTTGTAGTTTTTTAATATGTTTTCTAGTAAACAGCAAACCAAAATGTATTAACCAATAGGGAGTAAAACAACCATTTCAAACATTTCAACCATAGAAAGCTACTCAAAGTACTACCATTGTAACTGAACAATATCCATACTCAACAATTATGGCCTCTTTATTGACTGTGCACACATCTTATGTCTAACTAATAACAATGGCCAAAGTAAAGTATTCCAATTTGATTTACACAAATACACACTAATATTGCTAAGAAACACTAATGACTTTAAGTTTATAAATTCAGAAATTATAGCTACATTGTTAACTGCATCATTATCAGATGTCTGTGTTAAAAATGAATAAGAATAATAATGGCCAAAGTAACAAATTTCAGATTTGTTTTACACATACACACAATAGCCACAGTAAATTATTCTAACTTAAATCACACACACACACACACACACACACACACACACACACACACACACACACACACACTAGTCCTGCAAAGCCAGATTAAGGACTGTTTAAAGATGAACAGATGATAACAGCATTAGGGATTTTCATCCACAGATAGCTTTCATGCCAACCAGTAGTTACTGCCACTTTGTTGACTATGTACACCTCAGGTGAAAAATAAATTATACAGAGTTTATTGGTTACTTTGAATGAACAACATGAAAATATATAAAGGTCACTAGCAACACACCAGAGGATTCTGTCATGTATAGCAAAATAAACAAAGACTATTTATGATGGCAGCATAAAAAATATTAATTCTGTGCTAACATATGCTAAATCAACACGCACAATCTCTGCAGAAGTAAAAGTCATCTGAATAATTACACATAAAAACTATTATTAATGCAGATGTTGCTCCTGGCAAAAAGTTTGCATTTCTGTGTTTCACCTACAAATGCAATGCCTCCTGCCCTTGAAGAAAAAAACTATGTTGCATTAAAAATGTATGTGCAGATAATATTGCCATAATATTTCCTGAGCTAGATCAGCTATGCAATAGGAAATGAATGGCAAAACACAACGACAGAGTCATAGTTACTATGCTGCAGTCCAGAAGACCATTAAGGAGCCTAGTCCAAATTACCAGAAAGTGACTTGATCAACATCACACAGTATGTAAATGAAAGTGGAAAGATTCAAACACTGCAACCTTAGCAAAAGATACAACATTAACATGCCAAACTACAGTCCTCTATGCAAACAGCCAGAGTAACATTTTTTTAACTAAATGCAGAAATCCTCTGCTATCTGACCTTGCATAAAGGACTGTATCACAGCAATATAAACGGACTGCTTAATGAAACTGAAGATCAAATGGTACTGATCATCACTTCAGATAACGCAGATGATACTGACCCAATAACTGTCAACCCCTTCACAGTTGCTGGAGGATGTAAAGAAGGTACTGCAATATACTATTAAAATGCAATATTCATAGACTATATTACATAATCTAGGCCTACTAATGAGTTCATTCACTCTTTAGTGCAATAAATACAGGAAAAACAATGCAATATAGATGTTGCTGCAACTTTTGTTCAATGACCCATACATCATATAAAAATCAGAAATATTACTGCATACAAACTTACTGTTTTTGGGGGTGGGGTTTACATGCTTGCAGATCTTCTGCAGATCACTTCTGCCTATCATCAGGAAGGGCTAGCCATTCTGGTACCATCATAACTCCCAACCTCTTAGAGTAAGAAATTTGGACAAAGCCATAAAAAAGTGGTACAAACAGGGACAATGTTGAAATATTGCTCTTACAAACTTAGAAAGTTGATAGAATACCAGTTTTGCATTAGCATGAATTTTCTGAAGGGTATGAAGTCTAAAACGCAATTATTTTCTAACTTTAATCTTCAATGATTTGCTACTAATTTGTCAGAAAGCCACAATTTTATGAAAAAGGGACCAAAAATATAAGGCAAAAATCTGGACATTCTGAGAAAATCTGTACAGTTGAGAGGCATGGGTACCATTCATTACTGGTCTGACCTTCTTGAATGGCTCATTATACCTTATTGTTGCAGGATATGCTGCCAGAGTCAAGAGAGCTGGACTATGGTCATACAGGTCCTTCCACTGGAAAATGAATCAGCACCCCCACCAACAGCTATAGCAGTAACTCACTACTTGTTGGTCTCTCCTCAGGTACCACAAAACACTGTTTAAACCCGTCAGTGTCCACACTATTTGTTTAAACCGGTCAGTGTCCACACTATTTGTTTAAACACACTATTTGTTTAAACTGGTCAGTGTCCACACTATTTGTTTAAACCGGTCAGTGTCCACACTATTTTCTTCTTTACTTTTACAATTATGATAGAGACTTGGATTTCATTTAAAACTTTTATTTCCAAAGTTACTAAAAAACAATGATCGTGCAAAAAAGTACAGTTTTGTACCTACCATAAATGTAGATGTTCGAGTGTATACACTGCTGCAGTCATTACACTTGGGTTATCCTGCCGTCAGGTGGTTCCCCAGTCGGCCTGAGTTCCAAAGTCTAGGTCCGGCATTGGTTGCTGTCATCTCCTCCCTGACGTCAGTGCGACAGGGGTATATAAGATGCAGCCGACGCCATTTTCTTCAGTTTTTCTTGCCCCAGATGTCAGGTGCCTCTAAATAGGTAGGAAATTCCAATTGCTAATAAAACATACATAAGAAAAGCAAAACACAACTTACAGCTACCAGCAAATACTCCCCATAGGTAGTAAAGGGTAGAAGACATAGGTACATACCAGCCAGTAAGAGGGGAAGGAGGGAGGGTAACCTGGACTGCAGCAGTGTATACACTCGAACATCTACATTTATGGTAGGTACAAAACTGTACTATGTTCATCGTGTTACACTGCTGCAGTCATTATACTTGGGTAGAATCCCAAAGCTGAGGTAAAGTGGCTGGTTCTATAAGGCATTAGGGGTGGCTATAAGGCCTTGCAGCACTGCAGTGGCGAAGCCAGCTCTGGATTTAGAGTATAGAAGCAGATGGTAATGCTTGGTGAAGGTATGTACAGAACTCAAGTTGCTGCTTCCAAAATATCCCTGGTAGGTACTCCCCTGAGGTAGGCAGTTGAAGTGGCTGTTGCCCTGGTGGAGTGAGATCTAATGCTGCTAGGTACAGGTTTTCCATTGTATGTGTAGCAGAAACGTTTACAATGTCCTATCCATTTTCAAATAGTCTGTTTTGAAATGGCTTTTCCCTGTGCTCCTGCAGCATATGCTACCAATAATTGCTCAGATTTTCTGGAAGCTTTGGTTTTGTCCAGGTAGACGTGTAACTGCCTGTGAATGTCCAAAGAGTGCAGTAGTTTCTCTCCTTTATTCTGTGGTTTAAGATAAAAAGTTGGCAGGTGAATAGTTTTGTTTAGAGCCACACTGGATACCACCTTTGGCATAAACGTAGGGTTAGTTCTTAAAGACACCCTGTCCAGGTGGAAAATGAGGAAAGGTTCCACTATGATTAGTGCCTGTAATTCTGAAACTCTTCGTGCTGATGTTATTGCCAGGAGCAGAGCAGTTTTCCAAGAGATATATTTTAATTTTGCTGTGTTAGCTGGCTCAAAAGGAAGTAAAGTTAGTTTTTCCAAAACAAAGTTGAGGTCCCAAGTTGGAGTAGGTGCTCTACGGGGCGGTCTTATGTTTTTAGCCCCTCTGAGGTACTGTTTTAACAGATTAGAGAAAATTGGTGGATCCATGTTGTAATGAGCAGAGATGGCAGAGGCGTGGATCTTGATGGATGAGAAGAGTCCTTTGTCCAGCATCTCAGTTAAGTATTGTAGTATCTGAGGAATGTTTGGGACAAGAGGGTCAAGGCTGTGAGCTTGGTTCCAGGCACAGAATCTCTTCCATTTATCCGAACAGGCTTTCCTGGTACTAGGCCTTCTGGCCTCCAGAATGACATCCATAACAGCTTTGGAGAGAGGCATTGCTTGCTTAACTAAGGAATCTTCCATGCAGCTAGGTTTAAGGTCTTTAGCTGGCTGTGTAGTATTTGATTGTTGTGCTGAGTCAGCAGATGTGGGATTTGAGGCAAAATCCAAGGTGGTTCTTGTGCTAAGCTCCTTAAGATTGGGTACCAGTGCTGGCGTGGCCAGTCTGGTGCAATCAGGATCATCTTTGGCTCTTCTTGCCTGGCTTTTATGAGTACTTTTGGCAGGAGAGGTAGTAGTGGGAAAGCATGTACTTGTAGGTTCTCCCAGCTGAATGAGAGGGCATCCACTTTCCATACTTGTGGATGGTAACTCCTTGTGCAGAATTTTTGTAGCTGGCAGTTTATTGGGGATGCAAACAGATCTATGTCAGGGCTCCACTATTTCTGTGTTATCATTCTGAATATTTGTGGATTCAATTCCCATTCGTGGGGATCCATGATGTTTCTGCTTAAGTCATCTGCCAGTGTGTTTTTCTCTCCTGGCAGGAATTGTGCTTGCAGATGAACTTGAAGGTTTATAGCTGTGTTCCACAAGGTCATGGCTTGTCTGCATAGGGGGTAGGAGTGAGTGCCCCCTTGCTTGTTTATGTACCACATAACTGTGGTGTTGTCTATCTTTAGCAGTAGTTGTCCTGGATGCAGCAGGTCCTTGAAAGCTATAAGGGCATTTTGTACAGCTAGCATCTCTTTTTGATTGATGTGGAGATGTCTTTGATCTGCGAGCCACGTGCCCTGAATACATTTTCCTGCCATGTGTGCTCCCCAGGCATAATCCGATGCATCTGTTGTCAGTGTTTGCCTGGCTGTGGGTTGTGTGAAAGGCTGTCCCTTGTTGAGGTGACAAGCTTGAGCCCACCAATGAAACTCCTGTTGAAGGCAAGGGATTAGTGGTATAACTGTTTCCAAACTTTGACAGTGTTGAGACCATACATTCTTTAGGTAACCATTGTAGTTTCCTCATATGCAGTCTGGCATATGGAATTAGTAGTATGTAGGATGCCCAGTAACCCAAGGCCTGCAGAATTTTTCTTGCAGGGAGTTGGGTCTTTGTTGCCATCAATTGAAAGTAATAAGTCAGTTGTCCTTGCTTGTCTGGCGTGAGATAAGCCATCTGGGCCGTTGTGTTCAAGCTGGCACCCAGGAATATAATCTCTTGTGAGAGCACTAGTTTTGATTTCTTTTCATTTACTGTGTACCTCAGGCAACTTAATAACTTTCTTACAAATGCCAGATGCTTCAGAAGAATGTCCTTGCTCTCTGCTTGAATCAGGCAGTCGTCCAGGTACGAATAAATTTGAATTCCTTTCTGTCTGCAAAATGCAATTACTGGTACCAGGCACTTTGTGAAGACCCTGGGTGCAGTAGATAAGCCATAGGGCAGTGCAGAGAATTGGCAGTGCATTGTACCAGCTATGAATCTGAGGTATCTTCTGCAATTTTGTCTGATAGGGACATGCAGGTATGCCTCCTGGAGGTCCAAAGTCACGAGCCAAGCTTTCTTGCCCAGCATAAGAAGAAGCTGCTGTAGTGTCAACATTTTGAATTTTGGAACATCCAGGTAAGTGTTTAGAAATGAAAGATCCAGAATGGGCCTCCAGGCTTTGTCCTTTCTGGGTACCAGAAAGAGTCTTCAGTAAAATCCTTGTCCTTGCTCCTGTGATGGTACCTTTTGAATTGCTCTCATATCCATGAGTGCTGTAATTTGTTTTTGAGCCTCTGCCCATTGATTTGGTGGCAGATTTGGCATTCCTTTTAACCTTGGCAGAGTGTGAAAGTGGAACCTGTAACCTTGACATACAATGTTGAGAACCCATTTGTCTTTGGTGATCATTTGCCAATTGTGGTAGAAGAGTGCCAGTTTTCCTCCCAAGGGGGCTGCCAAGAGGGATTTGTTTGGCAGCTGTAGTGGGAAGTCATTGGAGCTGCTTTTTATATGGTTGGGGCCTGTCTTCCCCTTCTTTCTGGCCTGTTGCAACCCATTGTCGAGGCCTGTAAGGACCTTGCGTTTGACCTCTACCTCTTGGACGTCTGTATCTTCCCCTTTGAGGTCTGTCTGTAATTGGAAAGGACCAATTCTTAGTTGGCCAGTTTCTGTTAACTCTAGGAGGCTGAACCTGTAAGAAATCCTTCACCGTTTACATAGATTTTGCCTTATCCTCCATTTTCTTTAGTACCTCTTCTGCCTTAACTCCAAATAACACATCCTGCTGCAAAGGTGCATCCAATAATTTTGCTTTAACATGATCTGGTAACGTATGTTCTTTTAACCAAGCATGTCTTCCAATGATAGAGCCTGTAACTGCTGCTCTGCAGGAGGCCTCTAGAGAATCAAAACCACATTGCAAAATATGCTTTCCCACTTGTTCAGCTGCATGCAATAAATCCTGCATTTCTTTAAAATTAGGAGGATCTGATTCTGGAAGCATTTTTTGTTTTAACTGAGACAGTAAAATTGCTGATATTTTAGCATGTGAAACTGGCAATTTAAGGCTCTCATTGCTAAAGTTGCAGACGTATATACTTTCTTTCCCCATCTGTCTAATGCTCTGGAATCTCTGTCAGAGGGAACTGGATTCTTGGCTGATGAGGCCTTAACTCCTTTGGGTCCCTGAGAAATAGTTTCAGGGTCAGCTACAGGGCTTTTATACAGAAATTTATGTGAGTCAGGGACTCTGTAGTATCTGTCAGGTTTAACAGGGGCTGGAGGTAAGGAATCAGGATTTAAGCTGGATTCAGTATACACATCATCAACAATATCTAACACTGGCGGAATAGCAAGGGGTCTGTGTTGAGGTAATAAAAGGAAGTCTCTGAGCCTTTTCTTGGATTCTGAGTAATCCTGGCTTTCCCAGTGGAAATGCTCCATCATGGTATGTAGGGTTTCCCCAAAAGAGTAGTCCTCAGGCAGTGAGGCTGATTGAATTGATTCCTCAGCATCAGAATCCTCATAAGGGGGAAAGAGTATCCTAGGTCTGAGGATGAATCAGAAGAGATGGACACCTGGTCGGATGAGTCATAGTCTGCATCCTGTCTAGGCCTTTTATCAGGAGGGGGATGGGACCCCCTGATAAGAGTGATTAGGTCTTCGGCCATTTTGATCATTTGTTTCTTAGGCATGGAGGCCTGTCCTGGAGAATGCTGTATTTGTTTCTTTGATTTTAAAGGAGGCTTAGACTTAGCTGAGGGTTTAATGCTTAACTGAGTAGGTCTGAAAGACACCCTCTGAAGCTGTGGGTTGCTCAGCTACTCTGGATCCCTCTGAAAGGTTAGTCTCGGTAGGCTGAATAACCTGTGCATCCGAAGGCCCAGCCATCTCCACGTGGGAGTCAGAGGTGGCCTGTAGTTCTACAGAAGGGGTCGTTAGGGGCTGCGAAGGCGCCTAGCTGAAAACCGGAGAACCGGCGACTGGCCTAGAAGAGGCTTCGTCGTCAGTTTTGGGCCTCGGATGCCTATCCTTGTCTTTGCGCTTCTTGTGTATTCTGGTCATCGGAAGTTCCGATGGCATGGTATAATTGAATTTTCTACCAAAATAATGTCGGGCAAAATCAAACCGACATTTAATAGTGCGCTTGTTAAACCTAGCACAAAACCGACAACCAGTGACGTTGTGGTCTGGGCCTAGGCAAGGGATACAATAGGAATGGAAATCCTTATGTGGTATTTGCTTCCCACAAGAAATACAGTTATTAACTTTTACTGACATTGGTCTGAGGCAAGAAAAAGTTTCCCCAACGGGGTACTTAGCTTTGTAGAAGACTTCGGTTCTGGATTCGGAATGAAAATCTCAGGAGATGGCCGACCAGCACTTGCGAACTCCTTTTGCTTCGGGCACCACGCGGCAAGAAAGACTGAAGAAAATGGCGTTGGCTGCATCTTATATACCCCTGTCGCACTGACGTCCGGGAGGAGGCGACAGCAACCGATGCCGGACCAAGACTTTGGAACTTAGGCCGACTGGGGAACCCAAGTGTAATGACTGCAGCAGTGTAACACGATGAACATCAGGCTTAGCATGAGAAACAGTAAACATCTCTTCCCTTGAAACTCACATTTAGTGTGAATGTATCTGGCAACCCATTAAACTACAAGAGACATGCACGGATTTATAATCAAATAGCATATAGTGAAGCAATAATTAGTGGCTAAGTGAAGGGTGCAGGAATTCAAAAGACAAATACGTAATGCATTTCTTAACAGCCTTAGAAAGCCCACTGGGCCCAAGTGTCCATTTTCATCCATAGCCCAGGAACACTGTCTAGTGAACTGACTTGGTCAGAGTCACACAGCAGACAAATGAAGGCCAAGGGGAATCAAACCATGCACTGCATGAAGCAGCCCAGCAACACCTCGTAACCTTACTCACCTGCATTAAGTACCAGGCAAGCTGCTGTAGCCCAACAAAGTGTATTTCACAACACAACCAAATAATACATACATTGTCAGTACTCAAAAAAACAAGTAAACCAAGGAATGTGCTCAAAGAATACAACTCATATGATGATGCCCCTGTTTATTACAATCAAATCCTTTATTTATGCCATAATTACTCTGGGATGCAGGAACCAAGTATTTATACACACAAAACTATCAATTATAACCTCCTGTCTGACTGTATTCTTCAGACATCTGTTTGAGTTCAGTGAATAAATAAATTCATAATTAATAGCTCAGAAATGCATCTCATCTCACTATCAGAATCATACACTGCAACCCATTGTAATGCCCCTCTGCCATCTCAACTTAGAAGTATAACCACACAACTAGCTCCAGAGTTGGACTGTAAGGCATACACCAGCCACTGGATAGCACAGTGGTGCAGCAGTTGCATTGTCACCTCACAGCAAGAGGTTCTCTAGTTCGATTCTTGGCTGGGGTGCCTTCTGTGCGGAGTCTACATGTCCTCCCTGCATTCGTGTGGGTTTCCTCTGGGTGCTCTGGTTACCTCCCACATTACAAAGACAGGCGTCTGAAGCATTTCTCTCCATGCCTCCACTGAAAATTGGCTTAATTCCAAGTTGGACTTTCCCAGTAAACAGATGCTAAATAAATAAATAAAAATAAAACAATTAAAACTTGAACTTTAATAAAAACCGTAAGAGACCAAACACATTAGTTAAGCACTTTCATCCGAGCTAATCAGGGACTTCATGAGAACTACACACTCCAAAAGAACAATGTCTTAAATAAACCATAAATTATTGGCATCATAAATTCAATTAAAATCAATAGGTTCAACTCAATACATTTAAAGCAATACAATACCAATATTGTACTATTTATCCTGTTACATAAAAATGAATATGCGTCTCTAAAACTTTGGATAAGGAATAAATAACAAGAATTGAAATTATCACAGCTCTATTTGTTTTAATTTTAAGATATTATCAATGAAGATAAAATTATTAAGGACAGGAAATTTGCCAGTAGCTGTGAACAGCTGCCATTTAAGTTAGAGAGCTTTAAGTTTCAGTTTCCATGACCCCCATTCTCAGATCAAGAAATACAGAGTCAAGCACCCAAAATTAAAAAAAAATGTTCTGGGTTATCTATTATGTGTCTACTCAGTGCAGTTCTACCATTCATTTTGCAAATGTCATAGATGTGTTCATACATTTGTTCTCTGAACTTCCTCTCAGTTTTTCCTGTAAAAAACCCAACACATCCCTGACACTTGGCAACGTAAACTACTCTTTTTAGAAGTTAAGTTATAGTAGGCATTTCTTTTAACCCATTCCTTTACATTTAAACATACTCTAACACCTTCTAAAATATATTTAACACTGTACACAAGTTCCACATTTAAAAGTTCCCTTGTTAACACACCTTTTGTAAGGTAATTTCTTGGAATTGTTCGATTCCAACATATCCTTAAAATTCCTGTCTCTTTTATAAACAATTTTAGGATAATTTCTCAGCGACCTGAATGACACCATCTATTTGAAACACATTCCATGTCTGGGTTAAAATGTTCCCAATATGTTTTCCATCAGCACTCTAGGTAGTGATGAATGTTCTACTTAATCCTTTCCTGGCCTTAATGATTCTTTTTATTTATTCGCTGTCCAAGTTTTAGACGTGTATATTTATTTTTATGTAACAGGATAAATAGTATAATATTGGCTTGGTATTGTTTTAAATGTATTGAGTTGAACCTATTGATTTTAACTGAATTGATGATGTCATTAATTTATGGTCTATTTAAGGCATTGTTCTTTAGGAGTGTGTAGTTCTCATGAAGTCCCTGATTAGCACGGACAAAAGTGTTTAACTTATGCATTTGGTCTCTTAAGATTTTTCATTAAAATTCAAAATGTAATTCTTTTCAACTCGCACCTTTGTTTTATTTTTACAGCTGGCATGTACCTTGCAGTCTGACTCTGGAGTTATTTGTGTGGTTATACAGATTAATATCTAGCTCCAGTTCCATTTTTTTGGTGGATCTCAACTTAGAAGCTCAAGAATCAGAGATAAAGACCCAAAATACAGAACAGATTACACATATTTTCTTGTATTCTTAGAAAGTTACCATAATAATAAGCTTTTCATTAGCAATCACTTTCTAAAGAATGCAACGTCTAAAACTTACAGGACTCCCAAGATGGCTGCACACTGAGTAATAGCTTAATTTCAGCTCTCCCAGTGTTAGAATAGAAACTCAGAGGACAGAACCAATAAACTCATAATTCTGGGTAAATTTCAGTAACTGGCTAGTAAATGCATGGCCTGGATGCTCGGAAAAAAAAAGAAATTTGGTGAACCTGAAAGAAAATCAATCAGAAAAGGTGAGGAAAAGCACTGACTGGAAAGAATTCTGCAGCTGTTTAGCAAAAAGTAGTACAAGCTCCAGCTTTGGTGCAAGACATGACTTCCAGTAACCTAGAGGAAAAAGTAATTCAAATGTACTCAGGGCTGATTAAAATAAACAAAACACTGATGGAGTACATCAGCCCAAATAACAAAAGGCTGGAAAAAACGTAAGCTTTAAATGCATATTAAGATGAGGTGATAATACTGCAAAAATCAGAGGTCAAAATGAAGAAAAGGTTAGCTGAA
The DNA here is from genome assembly GCF_019279795.1 of Protopterus annectens. Classification (NCBI taxonomy): domain Eukaryota; kingdom Metazoa; phylum Chordata; order Ceratodontiformes; family Protopteridae; genus Protopterus; species Protopterus annectens. The sequence continues at coordinate 170,998,218 of NC_056748.1, forward strand.
TATGAGACTGTTGAAGAAGAGAGGTTTCAAAAAAATAATAGAATGAGAAGACAGAGCATGCAGGGAAAATCTGAGATTTTCTCCTCTGCCAGATAAGTTGAAAGAAACAGACTGTATTAATTTTATGAAACCACAAATAGGCAACTGGACTGGTAGACCACAGCAGGAGTTGTTAACTGAAAGGGCACATATGTGTATGCTCCAAACCTGGCCATGAAAAAGCAACCTAGACCTTTAAAACTAATGATGTAATCCTCCCAGTAGGAGGAGTAGATTCTGACAAAACTGTGGCAGCAGGGCAAAGTAAATGTGGGAGACAGTAAAGTCTTTGTGGAAAATGATAACTCACTGTACACCAGACAGAAGAGGAGTAAGTTTATTCTAGTAATCAGGGAATGTCAGGAAGCAAGCATGAGATTCAAACTGCTGTACCCAGCTATCTTCAGAATAGTCTTTCCTGAAAGGACAAAATCATTTTTTGATGCTGAACACATTAAGAAGATAATACAAATGTTTGCCCAACAAAAAGTGAGCTGTGAACCAGAAGGAGATTCTGCTTCTTCTTGTTCTGGTAATAAAGACGACAGAGACTGTGCCAGTGAAACTTTTTCCACTGTTACAATGGAAAATGCTTTAGAGACAGAAAAAAAACACAATAATTCACTAGAAGAACTAAGACTATATTGGAAAGGAAGCACAAACTGGGTTTGGGAGATGAAGATAAACAGGAATAAAAACCAGCAACTCAGAAATTGACGAATAAATGTGGGATTACAAAACATAAATTATATTTGTGAAACATGGCATAACAAGAAACCCTGGACATATTGGAATTTTTTACTTTGTTAAACTTGTAGGGGACTCTAAAACCTATGCTCTGCTTCATGTCATTAATGTTTGGAGGAACACTTAGGACAGGGGAAGAGCAAGGAAATGATTAACTTTAAGTAAAACAAAATGTTGTTCTTAACAGTAATACCTTTATAGTGCATGAGATCATCTGCATGCTATAACATTGTTTTTTCAGTTATTTCCAAGTGTAATGGGGATACTAAAGTGAACAGCTGGCCCTGTTTTTTTTCCTTCTTTTCTCATTCTCTTTGTTCAGTTTTAAGAAATGCAGGCACTGCAATATAAAAAAAGAAAAGTCTGGTCAAACGAGTATGATAAAAGAAAGACTGATGTGCTTTTTCTTATTCTTACATAGGGGAATGACTGGATTAAGACCCTTGGCATGATCTAGTAACAAGACTTAAGAGAAAGCAAATAAATGAAAAAGAATAATGTATATAATAAAAATGTCCTCTAGTAAATAAATGCTTTTAAAAGCATCTCTGTATATGGTTCTTATGTCCCCATGGAAACAATATGTTAAACAGCAATAAAACAGAATGTCTCTTTCTTTCAAAGGCTTTATTTCAAAGGCTAGGAGATAACATTTTCTACAAGCATTCAAGTGTTTTCTCATTCTGGGACAACAATAAAGATAAGACAAAACCAGGCAACACTTAGTTGAAGCACAGGCTGTACCATGTGGCTTAGCATGGATAACCTTCCTTTTAGATTAACCCAAGTGTGTGATTGTGGCTGTCAGCTTGGGAGAATTGTTCCGATTAGGAGGGTAAAACTTCAATATTTGAAGATGTGCATAGTTTCCATAGTTTCCAGTTTTGATATTAAGTTAATAGGCTTTAGGGGTATAATGGGGATGCATTTTTGAGGGCTTTCAATGAAAGAGAAAGTTTTGTAAGATGTAACATATGCTCAAATGGATACAAGAAACAACTGTATAAAGGATCAACCTGCCAAACATTAGTTTGTGCATGTAACACAAAAGCTGGAACTAGATACTTAACAAAAAAGCTGTTGCACATAAAACGTGGAAATAATAACCTTCCAATATATACTATCTTTAAATGTTACTGGTTTCACACACACACACACACACACACACATATATATATATATATATATATATATATATATATATATACACATACAGAAAAGAAAGCACAGAGAACTATATTAGGAAATGCAGAGAGCAAATAGCTATGTTACAGGAGACACATCTGGAAAGAACTGAATATGTGAATTTGATAAAAGTTTTCAGGGTGGTTATTCAGCAGAACACCTGGGACAAAGGAAAAGAGAAGAACTTATATTAATTGCAAGAGGTGCTCCAACAGTGATAGAAGAGGATAAAAAAGATAATAATGGTAGATTTGCAGTACTAAGGGACTACTGGCAAAGAAGGAGGATTACACTGGCATGTATTTATATTCTACCTAAAACTGCTATAATGGAGCTTAAAAAAATTATGGGAGAAATAATCAGCTTTCAGTAAAGAATATTACTTATAGGTGGGGACTGGAATTTGATTTGCAGCAGTGAAGATGTGTCTGGGGACAAAGAAGGGAAATATAACAAAGGAGGGTAGGTTTTTGAAGAAATGTATGAAAATATTTGGCATGGAAGATGTGAATTCAGCAGTAGGAATCTGTATATTATTCCCCAAGATACAAAAACTGGGTAGACAAGACAGAACTTACATTTCACATGAACATGTGCATTTGATTGATGATTTTGATGTGCATCCAATGACTATTTCAGATCAAGCACCAAGAATAACTAAAATAAAAACACAAGGTAATGAAATAAAAACACTGGTACTTTCCACCTATAGGTTGTGAAGAGAGGAATTTAAGGAATGTGTAGTGGAAATAATTTGAGAGTTACTTCAGAAGACAGAGATTTCTTCTGAAAATATGGCTAGGGAATGGGATAAAATTAGAGTTTAAAAATTGGTTGGAAATAAAAGAAAGAGGGATATGGTTAAGAAGCAACAATAATTCCTCAGACGGCCTGACAAATATTAAAACATTACACGAGAGAATTTCACAGAACAAGAAGAGGAGCAACTGCAGAATTCTACGCAGAAAATGAAGGAGTACCTCGATAATATGCACGAGTTTAGAAAGACTGCTGTTAAGCAACTTTGATTTTGATAATAATGCCTGAGCACAAACACTTTTGATGCAACAGCTTATGCAACAAAAAGTAAAAAGGGTTGTCGCTAAGCTTAGGCAGTCTATAGCAAGAGATCCTCTAGAGGAACTAGACATATTTCAGAAATTTTATGACAGTATGTATAAGGTACAGAAGTATGATGGAGGAATTAAATATGCCAAGGTTAGAGGTAGAGAAGGCTCAATTACTAACAGGATAGGAGAAGATGAGATAAAAATGGTGATTTATAACCAATCCACAGGAAAGTCACTAGAAAGTCATGGTATTCCGGTGGAAGATTGGAAGCTGGGAGGGAAAAAAATGATGAACATTGGGAAGGTTTTGTTTAACAGTATTTTAAAAGGAGGAGAAGCACCAACTACCTGGAAAAAAGCGGTGGTGGCTGTAATACCTAAAGATGACAAAGACCCATCAGATTCAGCTTCATACATGGCCATTTCAATCCTAAACCAGGATTATAATGTGTTCATGTCTATAATGTCTAAAAAATGGCAAAGGTAATGCCAAAATTGATAGATATGGATCAATGTCGCTTTGTGGAGGGGAGGCAAACATTTGACAACATTAACAGCACACTGACAATCTAAAGGGAAGCTGAATGTAAGAAAATACCATTACTGTTGGTGGGTCTTGATACAGAGAAACCATCTGACAGAGTAAGCTAGGAATTTACGAGAAGGGCAATGGAAGCATTTGCATTCCCTTACAAAATTGTAAAGTTGATTAGTAAAATATATGATGGACCAGAGGTGAAAATTAAAGTGGGTGGGTTCCTCTCTGATAATTTCTGTTTGAGCAGAGGAATCGGGCAGGGGGTGCCATCTTTCAGTTTGTTATTAGCAGAATATTTAGAGCCTCTGACAAAGAAAATAAGAGACTCCGAAATTCAAAGATGTAATTGGTGTGGTAATCAAGAAAAGTTGGCTCTATTTGCAGATGATATTATTTTATACCTGATAAAACCAGAAAAGGATATTTCAGTGCTGTGGAACACTTTGAGACAGTTTCAAATCTTTTCACGATACAGAATTAATGGAGCTAAAAAATAAAGGCAATAACTATAAACTGTACCCCCACAATAACTGGTTCAGCAATATCCATATTTATGGGGACATGTTAAAATGAAGTACTAAGGAGTATGGCTTAAATAGAAATCTGGTGTGGCAGCTAAGGATATGTGGGAAGAGACTAAACAAAAGGTAATATAAAAACAGTGAAACTGGAAGCTCTGTTAAATGGATATGGGTAGCAAGATACAAGCAGTTAAAATATTTTTACTCCCTTTATTTTTATACACAGGTCAGGCATATTTTTATCAAGCAGAGGAGACATTGTGGATAGCAATTAATAAAGAGCTGAAGGACTTTATCTGGGAAGGGAATGTGGCAAGAGTCAAGTGGGACAAGCTGATTCTTCCAACTGAACAAGGCAGTTTGGGATTGCCAGACTTAAAGGGGTATTTCAGAGCTACACAGTTAAGACTCATATACATAGCACAAGTAGAAACCTATAATTCAAAGTGGAAAGGGATGATGATGAAACAGGGGGGGGGGCTCAAGAAACAAGAACAGACTGTGATTTTGGATGCAGATCCTTAAAGAAAATAACAATAACCATGCAGAATATTATATTTATAATGTAGCAGAATGTATTCTAAAAACCAAACCAACACCAAAATGGAGAAAGGAGATTCTGCCAATAGGGATGACTGCAATTAGGGACACAGACAACAGGCAAGAGTGGGCTAAAACTTAGTGGAGAAAAATGGTAAAAGAACCAAGGTATTGGGTGCAAATAATTAAATAGGGAAAGGTAATAGAATGGGAAAAGGCCAAGAATTTATTTAGACTGCAGGACAGAGATTGCCTTCCCTATCAAGGATTGACATCATAGTATAGGCAAAGATAAAGAAACAGAGGGATCGAAGTGAAAGACCAGCACTGGTAAAGTTTTTAGTAGAATCTAGAGCAGAAGCTGATGTAAAAAAAAAAGGGATAATTAGTACGGCATACAAAATATTGCATGAGAACTATAAGTATCAATAAGAGGAAGTTAAAAAGGATTGGGAAGAGAGATCCCATAAACAATTCACAAAGAAACAATGGGGAGATATCAATATGTCTCCCAAACATGCAACAAAGTCTAGAAGCTTTAGGATCTTTGCTTGGAAGCATTTATACAGGCATTTTTATACCCAAAGTAGACTCGAAAGAAGTTTTCCTCAGGTAGACAGCAATTGTTAGAGGTCTAATGGGGAAGAAAGGGATTGTAATGACTTGGCAGACCTTATCGATTCCCTGCAGACTGCTCTGTCAGAGATATTGGGTGAACAGGTTGGTGTAACTAGGGAAACTATTTTTTGATCTAGGATACATAATTGGAATTGCTTACACATAGTAAAGCTTTGCTGAGTCTTATTATGGTGGCTGCCAAAAAAAGCAATTCTTAGCAAATGGAAATCAAAGTCTAAACCAACTTTACTAGAAGTAGTGAATACAGTAACAGAGATAAAACAACTGGAATTGAGATCTTTCGAAAAGGATTGGAGCAAATTACATAGGAAAAAAATGGGAACTGTTGTAAGAATACATGCAGAGGAGGAACGAGGTTTAAAAGAAGGTAGGATTTGAATGAGCTATGTAATGTCTGAATGACAATACGACTGGATAGATTATAAGTGAAGTATAATGTTTGCAACTAAATTATGTCAATATGGTTTGTTTTCAATTATATAAATGTATGGCTGATTATGTCATATGTGACAATTTAATAAAGATGTTTCTTGTTTAATAAAAGACATAGGCATATGTATATTTATGTAAAATAACACAACCCATGTTAATATGTGCACAGTTACAAACATTAATATATGCATGCTTTTATACAATTATCATTAACCTGACATTACATAAATCGTTCAATTCCTGCCTTCCCCCACACCTCACTCCTTCTCCTCCAAAACATTATTCTGCATGTATCATTCCCACACTTTCCATTTTTCTATGTTGTTTGCTCCTACCATTTTCGAAAGATCCCTCTTCCATTTCTTTTATTGGTCTTACAATATTCACTACTTCAGGTACAGTTTGTTTAGAGTTTCATTTCCATTTTCTATTGATTGCTTTTTTGCAGCCATGATAATTAAACTTAACAAGGCCTTACTATGTATATGCAATTAATTTCCTATATCACAGCTAAAAAATAATAATAATCATTTCCTCACCTAATATTTATGACAGAGCACTCAGCAGGGACATTTTTTAAGTCTGACAACTCATTATACTCATAAAATATATGTTCCCAGTTATCTCCTTTTTTCCATCACACTCCCAACACTTGCCATATACCTGAGAAAAAATTCTTTGGAGTCTGCTTGGGATCTAAAAATACCTGTGCAAACATTTCCAAGCAAAAGTCCTAAATCTTCCAGACTTTGTTGCATATTTGTAAGCCATACATAATGTCACAAAAGGACATACTGCCAGCACAGCTAGCTGGAATTTTGTAAATAATTATATTGTCATTTGTGAATATCAAAATGATTTATATAAGATGCTTGTGTTACAACTGTATTAGAACTGTATGTCGTGTGCATATCAAACTGGTTTGTATAGACGTGTGTTGAAGGGATATTTTGTAAAGTGTCTGTGTTTGAGATGTATCCACAGTGTGCCCTGCTGGAGGACAACAGAAATGTACATACACTATAGCAACTGTCTAAACGAATATATTTTAACAGTGGAAACTGGAATACAGGAGGTTAACTTCAGTCCAGCAAATTTTAGGAAAATAGCTGAAATTAAATTACTTTATATGTTATGCAATGAACTAGTTTTGAAATGTGAAGGAATGCAATTGTTTTATGACTTCCAGTCTGCCAAAGATCTGAGGTCTATGTATTTTTACATGTAAATGTTAAATGCTATCAGTCATCATTAATGGTTGCTTTGGGCCTGGGGACTAGAAGTCAGATGACAAGAAATGATGTCATTCTGCAAGCTAGCCCAGCAGTAATATTTCAGATATTAATCTGAGAAGTCTCCGAGAGAGAGAGAGGGCATTCTGTATTCGGTCTTGGACCTAATGAAGTAAGTTTCTAGTGAACAGTATAACTCTCTTAGATATAGTCAGGAATATAGTAAAGCTTAGTTTAGATTTTTTTATTTATTTAAGACTGTTCTACAATGTTGTTTTAAATATTTCCTGTGGTTTTGAAATCTGATGTCACTGTGAATAGTTGTTTTAAATATTTCCTGTGGTTTTGAACTCTGATGTCACTGTGAATATATATTTAATATTGTCTTGTTCTTTTACTATTTATTATTAAATATAGTTAAACCTTTCATTGTGGTTGATCTGTGTAGAGACATTTAAATTTTGAGAGTACTTGCATATTTATTTGGTGACACTGTGTGGGCCACTCCTAATACCCTTGCTCTTGGTCAAACTACCATTTGTAATATTAATATTAATATTACACAGTAAGATTGAAGTGGCTGATAAGTAGTTGACTGGTGGCAGTTGAAACTACCTTATAGTCTGGGCAGAAGTGAGCATAGCTAGTAAACCTGTGCCAGCCTCTCACAGGTGTGTGTGTATATAACTTAAACCTCAATGAATGTGTGTGTCAGCTACTTGGGCAGGGACATGAAGCACTGGTTGGACAGAGAGGGTGCTGGTTGGCCTTGGCTTGGTCATTCAGCTGAGATCTCAACTCTATAGCAGTGCCAGTGGGGAGTCTTGTTGGGGATCTGGAGAAAGAGGGAGAAACCAGACCTAGACTGACTGTGGTCTCTGTGTGCTCTTAAGGGAAATTGCACTTGATTCAGAGAGCTACATCTGGAAAATATTGTGTATGTACTTGTTATCCTCACAGTATACGTCCCCCACTGTTACCAGTGGTGAGGATTGAGGCTCCTTGATTACTGCTCCAGTGGTGGCCTGTCACACATACATATACCCAACATTGTTTCTTTGTGAATTGCTTATCCAATCTCCCTTCTCAATCCTTTCTAACCTCCTCTGATTGATTCTTACAGTTATCGTGCAATATTTTATATGCTCTACTAATTATTCCTGTTTTATTTAACAGCAGCTTCTGTTTTAAAGTGTACTAATAATTCTACCAGTGCTGGTCTTTTCTTTAGGACACCCTTGTTTCTTTCTCCTTGTCTATATTCTGATATCACCCCTTGATGGGGAAGGCAATCTCAAATCTGCAGTCCAAATTTATTTATTTATTACATCTGTTAACTGGGTATGTCCGACTGGCCAGGGGCCCGTTTTCAGTGGAGACCCAGGGAGAAAAGCTCCACAGTAGTACACTACAACAAACAAGGCATAATATAAAGCAATCAATAGTACAATACAATCATAGTACAGTAACAAGTAATAATACAATGTAAGGTCCTGTTGTCAGCGGAGACCTGGGGAGAAAGCTCCACAGTAATACACCACAACAAAGAAGCCATAAATATAATGCATTCAGTAGCACTATACAATCATAGTACAGTAGCAAGCAAATATACAATGCAAGCAATAGAACAATGCAAGTTATGGGTATTTTTTGGTATTATAAATGAATTAAGATAAGGACGTTAGAAGATCTGATGAAAAAAAGTAATAGAAGTAGAAAAAATAATTAACCTGGGGAGTGTCAGGAGCACAGCCAATGACTGGTAAGGTGTTCCGTTAGGAGTGATTTGATCTGAATGTGAATAGGGTTTTTTGCTATAGTCTCTGGAAGAGTGTTCCAGATTTTGGCTATTCTGTGTGAACAGAGGGAGTTCACCATGATAGTTGTGGGAGTTGGATACCTTTTGTAAAACTTTGTTGGAAGATCTGAGAGATCTAAGATTAGTACTAGGTTGAACTAAATAGGAGATGGCAAGGCAGTTGCAGAGATGGTAGATTATTTTGTGGGCTAAGGTTAGTTTGATTCAGTGATAAAAGGTTGGGGGGCGCTAGCCAGTTTAATTGCGAAAGAGCTGAGCAGCAGTGAGAACTGTGTGGGTGTTTAGCGGCAGATTTAATGATCTTATTGTAACATGACTCTAGGTTGCTGAGGTTCGATTTTTGAAGGTTAGTGAATATCAGAGAGCCATACAGAAGGATGGCTAGAAGGTGTGTGCAAGCAGTGGCTAGCCTGGTTTTGGGAGTTAGGTATGGTTTGGCCCTGTATAGGGTACCTAGTTTGATGTGGACGTTTTTAATAGTTTGGGCAACATGTATATCAAATTTGAGGTAATCGTCTATGGTAACACCTAAAGGTTAAGTGTGGTTTGTGGGAATATTTTGGCTCCGTTGGTGGAGAAGATTGAGACAGGGAGCTGGGAAAGTTTGGATTTTTGTTACTGAAAACTATCATTTTGCTTTTGTTGGGATTTAAAATGAGTTGGTGTTGAGAGAGGTAAGTTTCAATGTCCTGAAAAGAAGAAAGCATTTTTAGTTGGAGTTCTTGGGATGAGGAGGCAGAGCAGATAAGTGTAGCATCATGGGCAAACTGTACTATGGAGGCTATGTGAGTTACTGAACTAAGGATGTCGTCTTCCCAATCTATTACCTTTCCTCTCTAGTTACTTCTCCCAATATATTGGTTACTTTGCCCATTTTCTCCAATAAATTCCAGCCCTTTTTGCCTACTCTCTATATTTCTAACTGCAGTCATCCCTATTAGTAGGATCTCCATTCTCTATTCCACATGTTGGCTTAGTTCCTTGAAATATTTTCTGCTACTTTATGAATATATAATATTCTGTATGATTACTGTTATTCTCCTTAAAGATCTGCAACCAAAACCCCAGTCTCTCTCTCTCTCCTTGTTTCTTGTGCTTCCCCCCTTGTTTCATCATCACCTCTTTCCACTAAGAATTATAGGTTTCTGCTTGTGCTATGTATAGAAGCCTTAACTGTGTAGCTCTGAAATACCCCTTCAAACCAGGTAATCCCAATCTACCTAGTTCTACTGGAAGAATCAGCTTATCAAATTTGACTCTTGCAATCCACCTCCCAGACAAAATCCATCAGCTCTTTATTAACTGCTATCCACAACATCTCCTCTGTTTGATAAAAATATGTCTGACCTGTGTATAAGGCTAAAAACATTGTAACTGCTTGTATTTTATTATCCATACCCATATAACAGATATTCCAGTCTCTCAGTTTTTGTATTGTCTTTTGTTTAATGTCTTCCTACATATCCTTAATTTTAAACATTTTTAATCCATACTCCTAAGTACTTCATTTCATCATGTCACAATAAATATGGATAATGCTGAACAGGTTTTGTTTGTGGGTAAATAATTTGCAGCTATTGCCTTTGTTTTAGCTTCATTAATTTTGGATCCCATAAAGATTTACTAGTACTCCTAGTACTGAATTCATATCTTCCACACCAAATATTTTCATAAATTTCTTCAGAAATCTACCCTCATTTGTTATATTTTCCCTTCTGGGCCCCTGACACATTTTCACTGCTGCAAATAACATTCCAGTCTCCACCTATAAGTAATATTCCTTGATGAAAACTGATTATTTCTCGCAGAATTTATTTAAGCTCCATTATAGCAGTTTTTGGTGGAATATAAATACATGCCAGTGTAATTCTACTCCTCTACCATTAGCCCCTTAGTACTACAAATCCACCATTATTATCTTTTTTATCCTGTTCTATCACTATTGGGAGTGCCTCTTGCAATTAATATAAGTAATCTTATTTTCCTCTGTCCCAGGTATTCCGCTGAATAACCATCCTAAAAACCTTTCTTTATCAATTTTACATGTTAATTTCTTTCCAAGTGTATCTCCCATCGCATAGCTATTTGCACTCTACATTTTTAATATAGTTCACTACTCTTCCTTTTTTTATGTGTGAGACCACTGACATTTAAAGACATTACAACAAGCATTAGTGTTAAAAAGTTATTATTCCCATATTTTATGAGTAACAGCTTTTGTGTTACATGCATACATTGTCTGGCAAGGTGATCTTTTATGCAGTTGTTTCTTGTCATATCTTACAAAACAACTTATTTTACTGAAAGCCCACAAACAAAAAAGAAACACACCCAATACCCCCTAAAACCTATTAACATAATACTAGCACACAACACTGTGTACATCTTCAGATATTTAAGTTTTACCCTCTTAATAGGAACACATGTCCCAAACTGACAGCCACACTCACAGACTTGGGTTAACCTAAAAGAAAGGTTAACCTTACTAAGATGCATGGTACAGCCTGTGCTGCTATTAAGCTGTCTGCTTCTGTCTTATCTTTATAGTTCTCTCAGCTAGGAAAATGATTGCTTTCAGAAAACATTACCTCCTAGTCATTTATCTTTATCAGACTGTCTGCATGGAGACTTGAGGACTGGATACCAAGTTGCTACTAAAACATGAATTTATTTGCTAAGAAGAAGCTTTATAATATTCAATGTTCTTTTTTCATTTACTTGCTTTCTTTTAAAACTTGTTACTAGATCAAGTGAAAGGCCTTAATCCAATCATCCCTCTGTGCAAGAATGAGAAAAACTGTATCAATTTTTATTTTGTTATGCTCATTTCACCAGATTCTTCTTTTTCTTTTTTTACATTCCAGTGCGGACATTTCTTAAAACTGAACAAGGAAAAAAGGATAAAAAAAACAGGAATGCCTGTTTACATTAGTTATCCTCATTACACTTAAAAATAACTGAGAAAACGTTATAGCATGCAAATAAAATCATGTACTATAAAATATTATTATTAAGAAAAAAAAAGTTTTACTTTCAGTTTCCCCTCTCCTAAGTATTTTTCCGAACATTAATGACATGAAGTATGGCATATGCTTTAGAGTCCCCTACAAGTTTGACAAAGTCAGAAAAGTCAAATATTTCCAGATATTCTTGTTCTTTCTTGTTTCACAAATATAATTATTGCTTTGTAATCCCACATTTGTCAGTTTCCAAGGTACTGGTTTCATTCCTGTCATCCCATCTCCCAAATCCTGCCTCTGCTTCATTTCCAATGTACTCTAGATTCTTCTAGTCAACTCTTGCGCTTTTTTATTTCTATTAAGCATTTTCTGTTGAAACATTGGAAACGATTTCAGTGACACAGTCTCTCTGTGGTCTTTATTAGTAGAAGAACAAGAAGCAGAATCTCCTATTTCACAGCTCACTTTTTGTTGGACAAACTTTTGTATTTCCTCCTTGGTATGATCTGCATTAAAAAATGATTTTGTCCCTCCAGGAAAGAATATTTTGAAGATAGCTGGGTACAGAAATTTGAATCTCATCCCTGTTTTTCAACATTCCCCGAACAGTGGAATAAATGTATTCCTCTTTTGCCTAGTGTACTGTAAGTAATCAATCTCCACAAACACTCTGCTGTCTCCCACTTTTCGTACTTTGTCTTTCTGCCACAGTTTTGTCAGAATCAACTCCTTCTGAAGGTAGGACTGCATCTTTACTATTAAAGGTCTAGGTTGCTTTCTCATAGCCAGGTTTGGAGCATACACACAATGTGCCCTTTCACTTAACAACTCCTGCTGTGGAATACCGGTCCAGTTGCTTACTTGTGCTTTCATAACATTAATACAATTTGGTTCTTCCAGCTTCTCTGGTATAGCAGAAAATTATTTTTGAGCAGTCTGATACTCAGCCAGCCTTTTCTTCATTTCAACCTCTGATTTTTGCCATTTTATCACCTCAACTGAATATCTGTTTAAAGCTTCTTCCATTTTTCCAGTCTTTTGTTATTTGACTTGCTATACTCCATCAGTGTTTTTTTTTTATTTTAATCAGGTCTGTGTGCAATTGTCTTATACTTTCCTCTAGGTTACTGGAAGTCATGTCTGGAGCTTTCACTGATTTTTGCTGAACAGCTGCAGTACTCTTCCCAGTGAGCGTTTCCCTCACCTTTTGTAGCTGATTTTCTTTCAAGTCCTCTATTTCTTTTTTCCTGGCATCCAGGCAGTGCACTTACTAGTCAGTTATTGAAATGTACCCAGAAATATACAAGTCCACTGCCTTTCTCTTCTGAGTTTCTGTTTTCACACTGGGAGAGCTAGAATTAAGCTGTTACTCAAAGTACAGCCATCTTAGAAGTCCTCTGGGCAAGTCACTTAACCTGACAATGTTCCAAGTTTACTAAAGAAATGAGACATAAATATGAGAGAAAAATCAGAAATGCTCATTTTCTGAGTGATAATAACTTTGAAACTCCAATGACTGGGCTTGACTGAAATCCATTTGCCAGAAAATTATGATTTAGCCAGCATGGATTTGTGCAGAAGTCCAGTGGTCCTTTGTGCAATCCAGGAGGTAAGTAAACTACAAAAGCAACAAGGTACAACACTTTATGATGCACATCTTTTTTGTTCACAATTTCCTGATGTACAGAGTTATGCATAACATATTTATTGGTTTGGTGGACAAATTCAGGTGCTGTGTCCACAGAGGAGCTTGGCACCCTAACTCCCATATTGGAAGCTACAGGTGCCCATGAAATAATCTATTCCTTCTTCAAGGTTTGGACTAATGGGCTGAGTTTAACCAAGAAGGGGAGACAAGGTGTATCAAAGACATTTATGGCATGGTGTTACGTGGGAACAACAATACTTCTACACTCATGCTGCTTATACATGTTCAAACTACATAATGTTGTTGCTCTTACAATACTGTCTACCAGACATTATTAAATAGTAAATTATTCTTCTGCTTCACTGCTGCCTGTTTCCTGTTTCCAAGGTCAGTAAAGTGCCAGTGGTGCAACAGATAGCATAGCTGCATTTAATGCCAGGAAGAACAGAAGTCTCTGGGTTCTATTCCTACACCACGTGCCTGGATTAATTTTCCAGTAATGACAGTCCTGAGATGCTATCCTTCCAAAGACATGTTAACCAAAGGATTCTTCTACCTGAGCTGATGCTAGCTCAGAAGGATGAAAAAATCTCACTCTGTTTACTGAAAAGACTATGGGGGTTAATACCTTTATTTAAAATAACATGAAATTATTTACCAAGAATGCAAGTGAAATACTGAAGTGTAAAGACACCAATAACCATATATTCACTTCAGTTGCTGCTCCAGTAGCAATAAAGGACTCCCAGTCTATCAAATTCAACACCTTAATGTCCAATAAAATATACAAGCTTAAAGGATTTAGCGCTTTTGTTTCTAACACACCAGAAACTTCTTCAGAATCACCTGACATTGAACCTAAAGCCATTTAAATACACCCAGCACCTCTCCTGATAGGCTATAACATAAAAACATACTAAATTTTTAAAAAAGACATTTACTTCAAAATACATTTAAAAATTCAAAATGTTCAGGTTATAATATTTTACATATATACACATGTAACACGCATACATATGTATAAAAAACTTAGAAAACACTTAAAAACACTTAAGAAACTGGATGTGGTTCTATATTAATGTTAGTATCTGTTTGCTCTTAAGAGCTGGGGCTAGTGAAAAGTGGTCATTCAATTCAGGAGAGATGTTCTCTAAATTCTAGCTTAGATTCCTAGTCACCTCCCCTTTCTTGTTGAATAACTTTCTCTGTAACCCAAAACTTACAGTCTTCTTGGGGACACCATAGACAGTGTCTATAAAGGGCACTGGTGTCCTTTTTCCAGTTTATATCATATGTATTCTCATACACCCTCTGCCTCAATGTAAGTTCTGTCTTCCCCATATAGTAGAAACTACATACCTTATAATGGGCTAAATAAATCACCCCTTTGGTATGTCAGTTGAAATGCCACTGTGGGTAAAAAGTGACTTTTGGGGAATCCAATGTAAGTGTGTTTCTGTTATACATAAATGAGCACTGACCACACATACCACATTTATATGTTCCTAATACTGTGCCCACAGGTTCTGTATTTCCCCTTTCAAAAATATCCTTTAGATTGAGGTTTCCCCTGAACTCAAACTTTAGTGGTCTAGAAAATACCCTGGGTTTTTTGGGCATAAAATGATTGACTTCAATGATTGGCTAAGCTTCTGGTGTCATTCAAAGGGGATCCAGTATCTGTCTGCCTGGGACGACATGATTGACAAACCACAATGCTTTGCCAGAGATGGTCTGCACCTGTCACCCCTGGGATTCAGGTTACTGGCTAAGGCTCTTGCCACCCTATAGTGCCTTTCTTAGGCAAGGCTCAAAAGACGAAACCACCACCGTAACAGATACAAGTATGCAAAATCTGAAGGTAATGCTACTCAATGCCAGAAGTCTAAACCTCAAAATGCACTCTATCGAGGCACTCAAAAAAATGGAGAACATTGATATCTGTGCAGTAACTGAGACCTGGTTCAAGGCTCCAGAGAGCACCCCTGCAATACCAGGCTAGATCTCTTACCACACCTTTCAGCCACCAAACCAGGATCGAAACATTAAAGGTGGAGGAGTGCCCATATTCACCAAGGGTATTCACACCTCCAGGCTAGTTTTCCAACACAATGCATCCGAAATTCTGCAGGTGCAATTAACACTAGGTAAGACTGCAATACAAATTGCAGCTTGCTACAGATCTTCCATCATGCCCCAAGATTCTCACTACACCTTTCTAAATATACTGCAAAATATTAAGATACACCCAAACACCCTAATACTGGGTGATTTCAACTACCCTTCCATTAACTGGGAAAACTACTCGTGTGCCAACACCTTTGCCCAAAGATTCTTAGTTCATAAATTCCAATGCCCTGGATCAACTAATCCATAGTCCCATCAGGGGCACCAATATCCTGGACCTGGTCATTACCAACATGGGAAAATGATGCTCCACAACAGTGGTCACCTCCTCATTGGTTAGGTCTGACCATAAGCTAAAAACCTTTGACATACACATCCCACCCCCACCTCCCAGTAAGGAAACATCTGTAAAAAACTTCTCCAAGGCCAAGTTCATGCTACTCAAGTCAGACGTGACAAACTTCATGACACCCATGCAGACAGGAACCGAGAGTTCAACTGCCGAATCCTACACTAAAGCACTGTACGAGCACATCTACTCGTGCATGAAACATGCCATCCCAAATAGAACCAAGACACTTTCCTCCAAAAAAAGGAAGCTAATCTGGTGGTCCCCTGTCATAAACAAACTATACAGCAGAAGGAAGAAACTGTTGCAGAAAAGAGGAAAATCCCAGGAGGCAAAAAACTCCCTTACCAGCCTCAGTAAGAAGCTGCGATCCCTCATAAAATCCTCCAAAACTAGTTACGAAAATAAAATTGCCAAAGATTCCAAAGACAACCACAAGGCATTCTATAGCTATGTCAAGAATCGAAATGGCAATGCTCAACAGAATGGCATTAAATATACTGATCCCAAGGACATTGCCAATATCCTGGCAAATCAATTCAGTGCCAACTTCACCCCCCCTCTCACCCCCTAAAGGGCACATATCAATACAGAAAGATTACCAAATTCCAGTAATCATGGCCACATAGGTAAAAAACGCACTCTCCAAAGCTAAGAATACAGCATCCATGGGACCAAATGATATCTCGGGATGTGTACTACATGAACTACAAAATGAAGTGGCACCTCACCTAAGTGTCATGTTTAATCATCGCCTCACCTCAGGTTTTGTACCCACTGAGTGGCACACAGCTACAGTTATCCCACTCCACAAGATGGGATCCCCCTTGGATCCTGGGAACTACTGTCCCATCAGTCTAACAAGCCTAATTTGCAAGGCCATGGAATGTATTATCATGGAACTTATAAACAAAGACATTGGCAACCTTCAAACACTGGACCCCACCCAGTTTGGGTTTGTGAAGGGCCGATCGTGTCTCCTGAACCTGACTGACTTCTTCGAATCAGTCTCCAGAGCCATGGATGATGGTAAGGCAGTCCACACAGCCTATCTGGACCTTGCCAAGGCCTTTGACACCATCCCCCACTCCAGAATCATAGATAAACTTACTAAGCTGGGCATAAATCCCTATGTCACTAGAAGGGTTGCCAACTGGCTTACTGACAGAACCCACACTGTAAAAGTAGCAGACTCCAAATCCAGCTGCAGACAAGTGACAAGTGGAGTACCTCAGGGTTCAGTCCTGGGACCGCTCTTGTTTGGCATCTACTTCTCTGATGTACAGGCCAACAATGAGGAACTCTGGCTAACAAAGTTCACAGATGACTGCAAACTGGGAGCAATTATTGAATCCCCAAATGATGTGGATATTCTACAAAATGGCATTACAGAAACAGATGCTTGGTGCTAGAGCCATGGGTTCAAGCTCAATGCCAAGAAGTGTATAGTTATCCCCTTTGGGAAAAACCATGTACCCATGAATTACCACATAGGTTACAGTACACTAAACACTGAAAGTGTGATAAGAGACTTAGGAACACAGGGGGGCAGTGGTCTCACCTTCGATAACCACATCGCCACAATAGTCAGGAAATCCTTCTATGTGGCACACCTCATCACTAAGGGCTCTCCATCCAGAAAAAAAGGAGGTCATTGTGCCACTGTACTCATCCCTCATTAGACCCATCATAGAGTACAACACCCCATTTGGTATGTACCTCACGAGACATCTCCAACAACTGGAAAGGCCGCAGAAACACCTCACTAAAAGAATCACAGGCCTAAAGCAGATGTCTTATGCTGACCGACTAAAAAAACTCCAGCTATAGTCTGTCGCATATCATCTATTCAGAGGCGATCTCTGCTTAACATACAAGGCCATGTCAAACCCAGAGCTGTTGGGCATGCTACACTTAAAGAAATCCCAATCCATCAGAGCCACATGCTCCAGGGACCTAAACCTTGTCATCACAATAAACAAAATATGCTGGAGGGATAGGTTCCTGACCCAGAGACTCCCGATACCCTGGAATAGACTGCCCATACATGTAAAGCAGAGCGCCTCCTTGGCACTCTTCAAAAGAAACCTTGACGACTGGATGAGAGATAGGAAATTTATCCCGGGGATCACGTCAGTCCCCCTGCTAGACAGGGGTGCAGGGAAGTAAATATTGAGGGAAGAAATAGCGCGGGAATTGCTATGGCTAGACTTGTATAGGCCCTAGGGCCGATAAGCCTAGTACCAACCTATGAACGTATAATAGAAAACATCTTCCAGTTTTTTGTCACAATGTTTTGAATCCCCTTAGTATCTTGGTTGTATTTCAACACTAAATATATACCATCTGTGTCACTTTTAACTGATTATTGGTTCTTGTTTCTGTTGTT
The DNA here is from genome assembly GCF_019279795.1 of Protopterus annectens. NCBI lineage: Eukaryota > Metazoa > Chordata > Ceratodontiformes > Protopteridae > Protopterus > Protopterus annectens. The sequence goes on from NC_056748.1 coordinate 171,016,453, forward strand.
ATTGTTACTTTCAAAGTTTAATAGGGCTATATATTTATTTCCCCATCCCCTTAGAACTTCTTTGATAGTTTTAACCATGCTATTGGGCTATCTCCTCTCACAATACATTCCCTCAATATAATCCAGTTCTTTCACCAAGTCATTTTTATTAGAAGTCATATGGGCTGCCCGTATCATTTGTCCTTTCACTATATTTTTCTTTTCTTTGTAAGGATGGTTACTTTCGTAATAAAGACATGAGTTTGAGAAACATTCCTTTCTATATAGTTTTGAAATATATTTCCCATTATTTAGTATTGTCCTTCAGAATGGTTACATCTAAATAATGTACTTCGATTTATCTGGTTTCATGTGTGAACTTCAAAAATTCTGTGGTGTTATTTATGTATTCTATGAAACCTTCTATATTTTGTGGGGACCCTTTCCACAAAATAAAAATATCGTCCAAAAATCCGAAGTAATTCCTGATCTAATCTTTGTACTGTGACTCAAAAATAAAGTTTTTTTCTCAGTATAGTAGGACAATATTTGCAAATATGGGTGCGCATGCCGCACCCATAGCAACCCCAACCATTTGATGGCATAACTCACCCTGGAAATATATGAAATTGTTTTTTAATACCAACTCCATGCTTTGTAGAATAGTCCTAAAATCTGAGTGTTGAAAAATTCAAACTCCAGTAACATTTCTTCAAACCATTGCAGACCTCTAGAGAGGGGAATAAGTGAAAGGAGGTCCTTGACACCAGCGGTTATAAACAAAACGTCATTGTTAAATTCCACTTGTCCTATTTTGTGTAAAAAAAAAATCTCACAAATCTTTTAGTAAGTGGGGGTATAAATCATAAAAAGGTTTCAACTTTTGGTCAATGTATATAGCTAGAGGCTGTGTTTTTGACCCAGCAGATGATACAATGGGTCTGGGGGGGTTCCTACAGTTCTTATGGACTTTGGGTATTCCAAAAATGCTTGGAAGGTATGGTTTGCATACTTTAAAAAAGTCATACAACCTTGTAGCAAGTTGCCATCCAGAATAATGTCTATGCTATGGTAGGCTATATTAACTTGGTTCGGAGATACCTGGTTGTGTCAACCATCAGTGTTTAACAAATTAAGCATTTTTGCTGAATATTCTCACTGCTGCATCATAACTACCCCTCCCTTATCACGTTTTATAATACAAACCTCTTTATTATTACAAATTCCTGACATAACTTCCTTCTCATCTTTTGTCAAGTTTACCTTATTATACACCTTTTTACTATTGTAGTATGATCTGATTTCTTTGCAGACCGTCGTTTCAAAGTTGTTTAATTCAGGTAACGGGGGAATTGTAAGAACTATTCTTTTTCAACTGGTCCATACTGTCTGACTCAGTCGTACCACCAAATAATACATCCAAATTCATTTTCCTAACAAACATTTTTATATCAAGTAATGTTTCAGCCATAACTCCTTTTTTGTTAGGAATGAATTTGAAACCTTTTTTTGAACAAACTAAGGTGTCTCATTCAGTTCAATATTGGTATAATTGTAAAATTGAAAATTCCCCCATCTTATTAATGGGACCTACTACTTGCAATTCATTGTCCATGCTAAAGTTCCCCTTCCTTAAAGGTACATACTTTGTATCTGTTCCAATAACTCCTCTGGGGTTGTGGGTAAAACTGCTGTTTCCCCCTCTGGTTCCTCTGTCCCCTCTTGGTAGCTTGTGCATATGTAGGTTGTACTGGCAGATTCCAAATTCTTTCTGACCTTCTAACAGGACCACTGTCTAAAGGGGTGTCTCTATCATTGTTCCTATTATCAAATTCTCTGTTTTCTTCACTATTGTACCCATCCATATTAGTGTTCCCTCTACCAGTGTGTGGGTTAATATGTTCCTTAGTACATAAGCTTTGATTAGTGTTCCCTCTACCAGTGTGTGGGTTAATATGTTCCTTAGTACATAAGCTTTGATTAGTGCTCCTGCTCCTGTGTGTGTGTGTATGTTGTGTTCCTTCCTTAGTACACATAGAGATTGTTCCTCTACCAGTGTGTTAGTACATAAGCTTTGATTAGTGTTCCCTCTACCAGTGTGTGGGTTAATATGTTGCCTTAGTACATAAGCTTTGCTCTCAGCATAGTCTTTAGTATCCCTCTCTAGTTTACCTATTTTTCTTTTCTAGTTTTTTGCATCCAAAACTTCAACATCTTTAAAAATATATGCATATTTACATTTATTTTCTTCTATGGTAAACAATAAATGTTCCTGTATTTTCAAATTCAAAGCTGTAATATCATTCGTTAACACATCCATCATTTTTTCATTATGCTTAATAATAACCCTCATAAAGGCTAAACCACAGTCATTAAATACATTTACTACATCTTAAAAAAAAATCAGTTCCCTCGTAAACATTATTAGGAAATTTACTAATTCTAAGTCTCTTAGGGACTTGTTTAACTTTAATGCATTCATTTAAAAAACAATCGTCAGCCATTAAACTTCTAAATTTACACAATTTTTCTTTTAACTTATGACGCATACCAATATATGTTTCATTACCTTGTGGAGGTGTTGGGTTAAAATTAAAGTTTGTTCTGCCTAACCACGAGTCCATATGAATGTCCAAATACTGTTCCCAACCACTCAATGAATTGGTGTTATGGGCAAAATGACTCTGAGTCCATTGTAAAGGTTCTGTTCCATTTCCCTGGCTAGAAGCAGCTCCATGCCTTTCCTGCTACTGTGTGCCTCGCTGCTGGACTGGACGTGACATAATCACTGCCGGAAGTGATGTCGCCACAGCTTAATTTTCTTGGTTATAGGGTATAGAACCCTCCAAATCTAGAGAAATGCTGTTACCATAACTTTCTTGTGAAAATTCATTAATGAGCCTTGTAAGCTCACCCACAAAAGTTTGATTAGCCCTACCAGTCAGGCTTACAGTCTGGGACATTTTTCGGTCACTGGAAAAAGCCATTCCACAGTAACAAAATCCACCAAGAGTTCAAGTTAAATACTGAAGTGGAAGTGTAAAGACACCAACAACCAAATATTCACTTCAGTTGCTGCTCCAGTACTAATAAAGGACTCCCAGTCGATCAATTTCAACACTTTAGTATCCAATAAATTATACGAGCTTAAAGGATTTAGCGCTTTCATTTCTAACACTCCAGAAACTTTTTCAGAATCACTTGACATTGAATCTAGATGCCATCCTTCCAAAGACATGTTAACTGAAGCATTCTTCTACTTGAGTAGATGGTAGCTCAGAAGGATGAAGAAAATCTCACTCTATTTACTGAAAAGATTATGGGGTTAATACCTTTATTTAAAATAACATAAAATTATTTAAATATTTACAATGTATTTTTATCAACAAATATATACAATTGCATTATGAAACAACTGCCTTCTTATTCTTCTACTTAAATTATTCACACATCATACTCATGTCTACACATTTACCATGCCATTGGCACTGTATAAAACATGTAAAGTCATTTCTACACATTTACCACGCCATTGGCGCTGTATAAAACATGTAAAGTCATTTCTACACATTTACCACGCCATTGGTGCTGTATAAAACATGTAAAGTCATGTCTTCACATTTACCATGCCATTGGCACTGTATAAAACATGTAAAGTCATGTCTACACATTTACCACGCCATTGGCGCTGTATAAAACATGTAAAGTCATGTCTACACATTTACCACGCCACTGGCGCTGTATAAAACATGTAAAGTCATTTCTGCACATTTACCATGCCATTGGCACTGTATAAAACATGTAAAGTCATGTCTACACATTTACCACGCCATTGGTGCTGTATAAAACAGGTAATGTCATTTCTACACATTTACCATACCACTGGCGCTGTATAAAACATGTAAAGACATGTCTACACATTTACCACGCCATTTGCACTGTATAAAACATGTAAAGTAATTTCTACACATTTACCATGCCATTGGCACTGTATAAAACATGTAAAGTCATGTCTACCACACCATTGGTGCTGTATAAAACATGTAAAGTCATGTCTACACATTTACCACACCATTGGTGCTGTATAAAACATGTAAAGTCATGTCTACACATTTACCATGCCATTGGCACTGTATAAAACATGTAATGTCATGTCTACACATTTACCATGCCGTTGGCGCTGTATAAAACATGTAATGTCATTTCTACACATTTACCACACCATTGGCGCTGTATAAAACATGTAAAGTAATTTCTACACATTTACCACACCATTGGCGCTGTATAAAACATGTAAAGTAATTTCTACACATTTACCACGCCATTGGCGCTGTATAAAACATGTAAAGTCATGTCTACACATTTACCATGCCATTGGCACTGTATAAAACATGTAATGTCATGTCTACACATTTACCATGCCGTTGGCGCTGTATAAAACATGTAATGTCATTTCTACACATTTACCATGCCGTTGGCGCTGTATAAAACATGTAAAGTCATGTCTACACATTTACCATGCCATTGGCACTGTATAAAACATGTAATGTCATGTCTACACATTTACCATGCCATTGGCGCTGTATAAAACATGTAAAGTCATTTCTACACATTTACCATGCCGTTGGCGCTGTATAAAACATGTAAAGTCATTTCTACACATTTACCATGCTGTTGGCGCTGTATAAAATATCTAAAGTAATGTCTACACATTTACCACGCCATTGGCACTGTATAAAACATGTAATGTTATGTCTACACATTTACCACGCCATTGACGCTGTATAAAACATGTAAAGCAATTTCTACACATTTACCACACCACTGGCGCTGTATAAAACATGTAAAGTCATGTCTACACATTTACCACGCCGTTGGCACTGTATAAGACATGTAATGTCATGTCTACACATTTACTATGCTGTTGGCGCTGTATAAAATATGTAATGTCATGTCTACACATTTACCATTCCGTTGGCGCTGTATAAAACATGTAATGTCATTTCTACACATTTACCATGCCATTGGTGCTGTATAAAACATGTAAAGTAATTTCTACACATTTACCATGCCATTCGCACTGTATAAAACATGTAATGTCATGTCTACACATTTACCATGCCGTTGGCACTGTATAAAACATGTAATGTCATGTCTACACATTTACCATGCCGTTGGCGCTGTATAAAACATGTAATGTCTTTCTTTTGCTTGTTATAATTAAAACTCTTATTGATTTTTTTTTCCATAGTAATAACCTCCTCTATTTCTAAACCATCATAAAAATACTCCATTAGAGCCACTGTCACCATTAATATCATTTAGATAATGGACAATATAAAAATCACTATACTACTAGAGAAAGAATGTTCTCCAACAGGGTATAAATGTACAGATACTGCCCAGTAAAAAAAAAACAAGCCTGCCGCTTTGTGACTACATATTAAGATGTGGTGAAGTATGGACTGTAAAAAAAAGAGCAAATGGACACCATTTTATGCTCCCTGTTGCTTAGAAAATGTAAAATTTATAACAAAAACTAAATAAAACGAAATAATTCCAAAACACTAAATTAGCAAAAAAGTAAATGCAGCAGTAGTTATGAGGACTTACCATTTTACCTTCCCCTCACTAAGGGCAGCTTACAAAATCATATTTAGCACGGGAGAAAAAAACGAGAGGGAATGAAATTACATGAGAGAGTGCGTGCATACGTGCATGTAAGACAGAGAGGGGGAGAGAGACAGGAGGACACAGAGGGAAAGTGAATAAGTGAGACAGACAGAAAACATACCTCTCAACTTCTTTGGTCAGAATTCAGGTTTGAAATGGTTCAATAGTCTTTCCAGCAACAAGTCTTATCTAGTGAACAATAAGCGGTGTGAAACTATAATGTCTGGTTTTAATGACTCACTGTAATTTACCAGAAAATAAAACATGTTTGAGGGATACAACAAGAATATTTGGCAAAAATCAGGCACAGTTGAGAGGCATGGGGATGTTGCAATGCTTTGCACTGAAAAAATGTATTTTCATTCATTTGATCACAATTTAACATCTGAGGTATCTTTAGTCAATAAAGTATCTGTAATTCTGTAATGCTGAGAACGTTTGTGTGTGTGTGTGCTCGCGCAGGTGAGTCTGTCTGTCCACTCCTCTTCATATGTGTGTATGTGACCTTCAGTATGTGTGCGTGTTGAAATAAAACACTTAAATAACATAATTTATATGTAAAATACTTCCTTCAACATTACATATTTTGCTGCAAATTTGAAACATTAGATGGGGGAACTATTTTACATCAAAAATATGAAAAAATGTATATAGTAAGAGAGAAACAAATATGAAACAATTTAACAAATAGCACATTATCTAAGTACAATAATGCCCTCCAGGCTGGGCTCTACATGGGAAGTAATAGACCTTTCACAGGTGTAGAGGCCTCACAACATCCCTAAGCAGTTTGTTATTTCTGCAACAATGCTCTCCCTGTCAATATTATTGCTTGCTTAAGTTATTTCTCATGTCCTCATGTTCCATCTACCCCACTACACAAATAAATTATTCACGTCTAGTTTTTCCCACATTTCTCTACAATGTCTGCCTAAGACTTTGCTCACTTTCTAACCTCCTACAAGTATGTCAGTGAAGTTAGACCAGGCAAATGATCAGGTGGAGGATCTCTAATTTTGTACAGAAATAACCTAAACCTAAAAGGCATTGACCAAGGAAACTCCTCTTTAGACTCTGGTCCTAACTGGATTCTCCTTCCAACTCATAAAGGCAAAACACTATTGATCACTATAGCCTATCACCCCCTGCTTCCCTAAATAAATTTTAATCACTCAAAACTAACAACTTTAATAACTGTCCCAAGAATAATAACTTAGATTGATGTCACCTAGAATGATTAACTATCTGTGTCCTCTTTCATCTGACATGGGTACTTTTCCAGCAGACCTAGGTGTCCTTCAACAAATAAAAGAACCAATAAGACCTAACCTATGGTCCTCCAAACACTCCACCCTCGACATGATTATTGCAAATGTGACGAGCCCTCTTTACCTCGGGGCAGTAACTAAGGAGCCTCAATCCTTACCACTTCCTCTGGTAAGAGAGTGCCACTAAAAGCAGTGATAGAAATATACAATTTCCCCTAAGAGTACACCAGGAACAGGCTCCAAACCTGTGACAGGACTATGTGCTTCACTCCAGGTCCCCAAATGAGTCTCCACATCAACCACTGCAGAGCACTATGTCCCGTTATTAGGTATCTGACACACTCACTGTTAAATGTCTGATATTCACATTCATTCTGATATTGGGAAAGACTGACACACCTGCTGTGTTCCATTGCCCAAATTACAAGGTAATGTCTACCACCAGTCAAACAACACAATACCCTTCAAAAGGGGTGTTTAATTATATTGTGTAAAATAGTTATTGATACAAATGATAGCACTTAATCCAAGCAGTGAGGCTTTATGGAGTGGCCCTGGTGCTATCACAATAAGCATAAACACTCTCAAGTTAGTAAACGTATTCACTAAATAATCAGCCACAATGACAAGTAACAAAATATTTAATAATAATAAAGGAATTTAAAACATGTAAATACTAAATAACTGATTCCAATAAACAACAGAGTTTCACACACAGGAAATATGAAAACAACACTGTAGGATAGAGTTCACACTTACTTTAGAAAACCTCTAACTAACTAGCTGTAGTTCCCTGACTATCTTGACTATCTGAAGATTAATGTCCCCATCTAATCTAAATAACTCAGCAAGGGAAGATGATACTCTCACTTCTGCAAGGCAGAAGAGGAATTATGCCCACACTCTGGACTGTTTTCTGTCCTCAGTGACTGGAACAACTACTCTCATGGAAACAACAGAACTACTACTACACAACTACTACTACTACTACTACTAAACATTTACTGACATAGAACCTGCTTTTGTAGCAGATTTTTAAAAGTAACAGGTAGCTGCTATGAGAATTCTACTCTCTCATAACAGACTTTGAAAAGTAAACAAAGAACTGCAGTGAAGAGTCTATTCTCCCAGCTCTGGCACACAATGACATCACATCTAGGTCAGTTGAAAATGGCATAGCATACATTCAGAATTCTCTTTACAAAGAACATGTACATGTGGTCAGCCAGAAGAACACTGTTTGACATTCAAACATATTGCACAAATCAGAGTGATAATCAAAAGACATACAATTATTCAAAAAATTATAGCTAGTCATGCTGGCATATGTAATTTAACATTATTTACAATTATTTACAAAACTTCAGTCAGTCATGCTAGCACAGATAACAATATCTAATATCCTTACAACAAACATACCAAACACAATCACCAACATAAACATTCTGCCACCATCATTAAGTGATCATGCGCAATCACCATTACAATTGTCATCCATCCTATAAAACTACCACCAATATTAAAAGCCTTCAAAAACAAGAGTAGCACAAATATAGACAAACTCAGAATCTTTCTCACAGCCCTCAAATGGAAACATGTACTCTCCTTGCATGACCCTAGTACAGTAGCTGTAAGCCTAAGTAACTTTCTACTCCAGCTGCAAGACAAATTCTTCCCACTTAACCACATGATTTATAAAACCAGTAAAAACAAATAACCATCCACGGAACTCAAACATATTTTTACTCTAAGGGATGAAGCATAGCAAAAATAGAAACAGATCCTGACAGGTGACAAATGCACCTCCTTTATAATCATGCATATCCTAACAAAGAAGTCCATCGGAAGACATAAAATAAATCTCCGAACAAAGAAACAAACTACCCTCTAATATTCCACCAGACACTTTTAGAAAGAGGTTAACTTACTTACAGGAAGAAATCCTCCTCAGCATACCCTATCTACAAACACCATAAAATGTGATACAGGATTTTTTTCTCTAAAAGATTTACTTAAAGAATTTAGCAATCTACATCAATAAACTCCACACCTCCCACATATCATGCATTGCCCACCTCCTACCATTCATCCCCCTCTTCCACTTCAAATGCATATGTCCCAAAGAAGTCTCTATTCTACATGAAAATATTTCCAGACACCCCTCCTGGATTTGACAACATAACCCGATGGTTCATACATCAATGCAGAGAGAATTTATGTCTTTATCCACATATATAATGCATGTCTCACAAAAACATCATACTACAGATTTGGAAAACTGCTCTAATTAAACTCCTCCCAAAACAAACCAAGCCAAAAGACTCCCGCCACTTCCATCCAATATCCATCTTCCCAATTCTTGGCAAACTTCTTGAAACAATAGTCTACAGCCTATCCAGCAGTACCACCTGCTCTACTGCAAACAACATGGATTCTAGCCTGAACAAAGTACTACAACAGCACTTTGGACCCTAACTGATGACATCCTGCTAAACTCTGTTAGTGGCCTCCTTACAGTTGCCCTATTTACAGACCTGACAAAGGTATTTGGCCTCAATGACCACTACTGCCTCCAAAATAAAGCTAAATGAAATCGGTAACAGTTCAGACACCTCTCCCTGGTTTAAAAACTTCCTCACTGACAGATACGTCAGAGTTAAAACAGGATCTTCCCAATGGAAATTTGCAACTATTATCAAAGGTGTACCACAAGGATCCATTCTTTGCCCCCTTTTCTTCATATTACTAGTTGTCCTCTGTGCTGTCAATATGATCATTTACCAATCAAGTCACTCTCACACCAACATTCAGTGCCAGTTCTAGTCAGCCTTACATGAACTCCACCAATGGTTCATAAACCATGAATAACTTCTCAATACCACCAAGACCAAAACTATGCTTTTTGGAACTTCACAGAAAATTCACCAAGCACTTGACTGTTTAACAAACTTTGACCTACAAAACCATTCCATAACTCAAATATGGGCTCCCAATTTTTGCTTCTTCCTTCAAGAAAAACACTGCCATACTACAGACTATCTATCATTATCTGCCAATTCATTACAAACTCACCTCTCTGTGAGCATAACTATATCACCCTAGAAAAATGCTAAATGTTTTTCCATAAAGCAAGGATCTAGCCTACTTTTAAGATCCCAACTCTACAACTACTCCATCTCACACAATTACTCCTCTTGCAGCTAGATGTCACGAAAAAAAACTCCTCATACAGCCTGAGACACTACTCACAAGCTACATCAACTCTCATTACTCCTAGAACCAAACCCCACAGCAATGCACATGCTCTGTCACACCAACACTCATTACCCCTAGAACCAAACTCAACAGCACTGCACATGCTCTGCCACACCAACTCTCATTACCCCGAGAACCAAACCCCACAGCACTGCACATGCTCTGTCACACCAACTCTCATTACCCCTAGAACCAGACTTTACAGCACTGCACATGCTCTGCCACACCAACTCACATTACCCCACAGAATTAAACCCTACAGCACTACACATGCTCTGCCACACCAACTCTCATTACCTCTAGAATTAAACCCCAGAGCACTAAACATGCTCTGCCACACCAACTCTCATTAGCCCTAGAATTAAACCCCACAGCACTAAACATGCTCTGTCACACCAACTCTCATTACCCCTAGAACCAAATTCCACAGCACTGCAGATGTTTTCTCCTCTAAGGCAACTACTCTTTGGCAAGCTCTCTCTGTCAACATTAATTGCAAATTCAAAATGCAACTCAAAAAGCAGTTCTTCATGCAAGCCAAATGCTTGTGCTTCAACACAGGACATATCGCCTAACCTATCTCCTTTCTGAGTCTCTTCTCTTTGAAGATTCACTAAAGACTTACCCATTTTTAGAACCATATATATTGTACATTGCACACTGCCCATATATATTGTACACTGCACACTGCTTGATCGCACATTGCACTGTGTTTCTTCACTGGAATGTTTACACATTTATCACACATTGCACTGTGCTTCTTCACTGGAATGTTTACACATTATTCTATATAATTAGTCTTAACTATTCTGCTGTTGCTCACGTCTGTACTTTTTTATTTGTGAAATGTTTTGCATTTCAACCAGCCTGAGTATGAGACCAGTGAATACTGATCAGTGTCTTGGTAAAAAAATATAAATAAATAAATTTGTTTATTAAATACCCTAAATCCATCATGAGTAACAAGCTTCTCGTGGCCACCATACTGACTCATTTGTTGTTGACAGGGGCAGCATCCTACCAGCTCATTTCATTTGCTATAAAGCATAACTAAGTGTCACAGGTGGTGCTGACATCCACTGAGAAGGTTGGGGCTTCTTTTGTATAACACATCCAAACTACCTGTCTTGGGTAGGAGCAACTTATGTAAATGCTTACCACAAGTGGCATATGTGTGCTGACACACATCCCTACCTATAGCTGTAGTAATGGAGTCTGCTACCTCAGGTAACATGCCTAATTTAATGCACCCACCCTTCTGTCTATTCCTGATTGCTTAGTGAGAGTTTGTAAACTGGAATACTGTTTTTAAAGATAGTAACAAGTTACTAGGTCATTGCAGGAATAAATACATTTTTATAAACTTTCTGTGCTGTCATTAAGCACAACAGCACATAGAAAGTTTATAAACAATGTTTCTTATGTAGCAACATAAAAACTCGCCAGCAATGAAAGAAAGTGGCAGTTTTGCAGCTTAAAAGCTGTCAATAAGTAATCACATGATTGCTTAATGACAGCCTACACACTGTCAAAATGTTCTGTTTTTTTCTTAAGGTAACTACACTGAGTGCATCTCCTACAAGCTGATACCCAAGGCAGCTGCATCTTCCACAACAACCCTTCCTATCACTATGTGCCTTCTCCCCAGTGAAATACAAGTGATGTCAGCTGGCTTTTCCTTGTGAACCAATCCATATCTATTCCTTTCACCCAAGGTGAATAAGATGTACCACTAACATAACACAGATCACTAGTAGAAAAGTCAGAGCTTCATTCTTCTTTGTCAGTGGAGCTGATGCATTCCATACTTTTTTTTTACAAACTCACTTTAAAAAAAAAATAATTGTCATTCTCTAATTTTTGACACTCATAGTAAATCCCAGAACTCCTGTTGCATGTTTCAATTATTCAATATTCCTATTACTTTATGACTTTCTCCATATTCCCTATATACTTAAATCTTTCTCCCTTCTCTCATATATATTTTTTACTTTCTCTCTCTTTACATCTTTCTAATTCCAGACCCAGTTCCTTACAGTACTTCATTATCCCTTCTATCTCCTTTCATCTAACTCTCTCTCACCCTGCTTGATTTTTCTCTGTACTGAACACATCTTTAACCCATAGCTTTGTCTCCTAACATTTTTTCATCATGATTAAATATACAGATTTGACAAATTCTATAACATCCACTATCCAAATAGGCATAATGTGCAGTTGTGAACAGTAGCTGTGCTCACTGTGCTTGTTCACCTGTCTTGTCAGAAGCACATTTCATAAATACAGATCGTGTTACTGACAATGCGACATCCTATGTACAGGAATCGCACCTTGATGCACGTGGTGCATATTTGCCTCCTTTCTGCCCCATTGTTAGTGAGGGCAGTATAAAGTGTCTGGGCGGGGTGTACACAATTCGAACCCACAATCAAGTGAAACATATCAGATTATGTTTCTTATTTGGATTTGGGGAGGTTACACCCACCAGACCACACAGAACATGCTTAAGGCATACTTTTCAACAATTAACTCTTCCTAACTGAAAAGCATTTTCATATATGAGCCTCTGCAGCCATAGGCTAGAGCAAGTGATAAAAACATTCAGCTCACTTCAGGACTGCAGATGACAAATTACTAGCATGCATGTTACAGCTAGGATTCAGTATGTGAGAGCTCTCTTTGGTGGGATTATTCAAACCAAAGTGTAAAAAGGTCACAGAGACAAACCATTCAATAAAATCTGCAAGAAAAATAGAGCCAAGCTAGACTTTTCACTGTGTAATACCTTAAACCTCCCTTAATGGAGACCCATGAGATATATGCAAATGATCCCTTAAGGACATTTAGTGTTTCAGCTACACGGCTTCTGAATGCCTATGACTTATTACTTTTTAAATCTTTATGACTACATTCAGGCCAATAAAGCCAAACCCCACTAGCTGCAGACATCCATGTTTGGACATTTTACGAATCTCGTCAGTACAACATAAGTGGATTGTTTGGCTGTACTTTAGAAACACAGAGCTTAAAAACAAGCTTGTATATGTACACAGTCCATAAAGTGTTGGCAACTGGTGAGTATAGAAGTAGGCTATAGATGAAAGCCACTAACTGTTGCTACTGTGTGATTCAATTAAACCGTCATTAATCTATCTTTTGCACAGATAGTATGTAGCTGTATGAAATAAGTTAGAATACGTTACTATGGCCTTGCTTTATCACAATTAAAGTCCTGATGGCTAAAAACTCGATAAAGTGAAAACCATCTGAGGATACAAGTCGGTCACTCCTGCTGTCATTTGATCATGGTTAAAAAGTCACTAATATAGCCTGATAAGGGCAGTGCCATGTGTGCACAGCTACAATTATGCACGCCCATGAGTGTGTATGTGCATATAACCACATATATGTGAACATCTTGTAACAAACCTGGCTTGTCAGTGGCAGTATGCATGTGTGCACGTGTAGAGAAAATAATCATTACTGATTTTATCAGCGGACACACACACACATACTGGGAGCACATACTTAAATCTTATGGCTAGCAGCAAAATAGTATAGTTAAGAAATAATCCCATTTCAAAAATAAGACTAAATATATAATGCAAAGTATCTAGATTCAGGGTTTCTTGGGACCTGGCATCTCTCAGACCCCTACTGTACAATAGGATGTTGACACATGCTCAGAAGGGGAGTCCCATCATCAGCATCTGCTCTGGACCCCATCCAGTCTAAACCTAACCTTGGCTCTGACTGCATGACAGCCCTGCAGAAAAGAAAATGTCTACTGTTAATTTCTGTTTAGCAGCTTACAACCAGATGCACATTTAATTAAAATGCAGTAGTCTAAAAAAACAGACATTATTACACCATTAAGAACATGTAAAACCACAACAGCTGTAATATAACAGACACAGTAAAAAGGCAAACTATTTGCCCATTTCATAACTAGAAAAGCCAGTCCTGAATATCAATTACTGGTCTGTTCCACAGACTATAAATAGGTTAAAAATCAGTCAGAGCACTAAAGGGGAACATATGAACCTGAAGAGTTAGTGAGGGGTCATGTTTACTCCCCGAGCCTTAACAGGATACGGATCAATTTTGCACCTCGGTAATAGTACCAGGTGAGGGTGATAATTAACTACTGAGCCTAAATTCTGTCACATGGATGAGCTAAAGCCTTACACTTTAGTTATACTGGAAAACAGCCAAAGCAGTTAATGGGGTAATAAGACAGGGATGGTCTGATGAAGGCTTGTGGGTAACACAGAACCTGGCAGTAGAGTAAACGGGTTCTTATATCCTGTTTAGAAAACTGCACTTAAACATATGTTTGCCAACAAGTGGAAATTCAGCATACATGGGAATAAAACATGGTGGAGACTTTAATAAAGGCAACTGTGGATTTGTGGCTGGATCAGATTTGTTACTTTATATAACTCAGAAGAGAGCAGCCACAGTACACAATTAATGATCCACTGGAAAGTACAGGAGTATGATAATCAATGCATGTAGATACAAAATACATTGCAATAATACACAGTCGATTCCATCTTAAGATATGACTTTGGCCAAAAGTCAGGTAAGTGCATTTATGCAACTGCAATTCCAGTTTAAAAGGACATACTTAAATGAAAATAAGATGCACTTATTCAGATCACAAACTTCACATACAGATGCACAACAGCTTAACTAAAAAGTGAAATAGTTACAAAGCAAGAGGATGACTCGGGGTAAAGGTTATGAGGAGGGTTGAACTAGATAAGAAGTATGCATTTTGGAAGGGTACAGGTGACACATGAAAATGGAATAGTATTTTTGGTGATGTACCATATACACACAGAGGTTACGCATCTATAATTAATAACAGAAGTGGTGGACAGTTACTGTGCACATGTCGTGGCAAAAACCTATACTGATCAATAGCTAAAGGGACACATAACGTATAATGAGCCTGCAAGCTGCATAACTCAAAAGTGTAATGCTTAACACCAAGATGAGATGATCAGATTTCTTTTTATTAAATTTTGCTACAGAGCTCTGTTTTTCTTTAGTGAGTGAGACATGTAATCTGTAATGCAGAAAATAATTCAATGGACATATTAAGACCAGTTATGCATTATGAATCTATAACAAGCAATCACCTCCACTACTGTCAACAAAAAGCAAACATAACTTCTCCTTGCTTTTCACACTACCCACACACAGACAGACCACATATTTGTGCATAAGCACACAAGCCCACACAAACCTCTATAAAAAACAGACAGCTCTGCATTTAAAAAGAGCATTCTGTATTCTTCTTTTATATTGGAATTTAATTAATTTTAATTAGAACAATTTTGCTGCCGTCCTGACAGCGTCCTGTCATGTCCCTCATTAACACAATTAATCACCCTAAACAGATGCAAATTTCTATTTTCTGAAGAGTAAATTTTCTGTAAAGAAAAAGACTTAACCATCCCATGCACACTAAACTGCCAGATATGAATGTCTGGTTCAAAAACAGATGCTTCAAAAGACCAAAGACAGCCAACTGTACAACTGACTACTTTCTAAAATCAGACTCCGCACAAAAAACACCAACAGTGTAAAACCTGTCTGAAATTAGCATAGCTCAAATGTAGATGTACAAGTGAATTATGCCATTTAACATGTACAGAGATTTCTTTTTTCAAGCATTAAGTTACTGATATAATGTGATGTACAAAGGTAACAGATACATGTTCTTCATACTGAACACTGCTGCAGTAGCTTAAGCTATATGGATTATATCCTGCTAAGGATGTAACAGCTGGACAGCTTCCAAAGCTTCAGGGCATCTTTGATGCTCTCAAACCCTTAATCAGCTTGAGCTGAGCTAACAAAAAGACAGGGATAAGTGCCAAGCCATTCAGAGCTTTCCTGCCACTGAACATAGTATTTCTCTGCAAGCTTTTGAGGAGCAACAGTTGGCTTTTGCTGATCCATTCCTGGGCAGATAAATTCCCTTTGAGGAAAAACCATCCACATTAATACTTTCTTTGTTTAATCAAATTTTCCTCTTGAAGAAAGTACATTTAACCTATCAGTATGTGTTTTTGTTGACTGCCAAGCGACTTTACTATTCTTCTAAATGTCAGTGCAATTTTATTTCTGACAGTTTTAAAAGTTAGTTTAAGCATTCTAAACCTGTTTTACTGTGGAGAAACTGTTTCATTTATTTCTGGGAGCCAATAAAGTGTATCACAGTGTTATGTTTACTTGTTTTAACTGGAAAAAGTACTTTTAATCTTTTACCAGCCTGTGCTGCTTAATTTCTATGGGAAAATAATTTCTTTGGTTTGACCATGAAACAAACTACTTCCAACCACAAAAAGAAAAAGCTCACTAAACAGCCTTAGCCAGTACAGCTGGCTAACAATTTGTCACAGCTGTAGGTAGGAGACTGCTGTGGCCAACGCTAGTTCCTCAGACCACTCATCCTTTTCCCTGTATCCCTCTGGTGCAGCACATACAGCCACTACGGACTTGGGGGGTTGGCCATGTCCTCTTGGCTGTTAGGAGTCCAGTCAGTGGCCAGTCAGCAGTACAGTCTTCCATGTGCACACTTGGAGCGTTGCAGCACTGGCTGGCTCGAATGAAGGCAGAGTGAGTTTTTCTAGGGTGAAGTTTAGGTCCCAAGGCAGTGGGATGGGTTTTCTTGGTGGTCTGATGTGCAAGACCCCTTTCAGGAATAACAACATCTAGCCTGGCTAGTAGAGGGGGTTCTAGTGGTAAGCAGGCAAAGACTGCAGATAAGTGGGTTTTCACTGAGGAGTATGAAAGGCCAGCCTTGATAAGTTCACACACACACACATAAGTAAGGACTATAGGGGTATCCACTTGAAAGGGACCCCTGTGCCTATGGAGACACCACTTGGAGAATCTTTCCCATTTTGACATATAGGATCTCCTTGTAGTAGATTTCCTGGCCTCCCTCAGGACTAAAAGCATGCCCTCAGTGTAATGGTGTCTGAAAAGAATTAAGTTCATCACCCAGAATATTAGACCTAACATCTGTAGGTGAGGGTGAATGAGAGATCCCTTCTGTTGTGTGAGTAGGTCCACCTTGTGGGGTAACTTGCGATGATTGCCCTTGGCAAGAGAGAGTAGTAGGGGGGAACCAGTGCTGTCTTGGCCAACAGGGAGTCACCAGCAAGATTTCTGGTTTGCCCGTCCTGATCTTCAGGAGGACTTTTTGAATGACAGGAAAGGGTGGAAATGTGTATAGAAACTGTCCCTTCCATGAGATGGTGATGGCATCTACACTCCAGGCAAGTGGAGAGTGATCCCTGATGCAGAATTTCTTCAATTATCTGTTCTGGGGGGAGGCAAACAGATCTACCTGAGGTGTGCCCCACCAGTGGACAATGTCTAGAAAGATGTCCCTGTTCAGCATCCACTAGTGCTGTAAGAGAGGATATTCTGCTGAGAACATCCGCTTGTTGGTTGTCCTGGGAAGGAATGTATGTTGCCTGCAGGGATAAGTTGTTTCTGGAGGCAAGTTCCCAAATTTGGATTGATATCCGGCAAAGGAGGTAGGACCTGGTCCCTCCTTGTTTGTTGAGGTACCACATGACTGTGGTATTGTCTGTGAAGATTTGCAGGGGGCCTGGTTGCAGGATTAGGAGAAAGGCTTTCAGGGCCTGAAGGACTGCTGTCATTTCCCTCACACTGATGTGTTTCTTTTGGAGAGTTGGATGCCAGGTCTTTTGTACCATGAAGCTCTTCATGGTAGCCCCCCCACTCTAGGTCTGATGCATCTGTATGTTGGGGTGGGAGGTTGTAGTGGAAGGCCTGGGTTCATTTGGATTTGTTGAATCCACCACCTTAGTTCTGCTTTGAGGCAGGGCAAGAGTGTAATCTGAAACTCTAGAGGGTCTTTGTGTTGGGACCACACATTCTTCAGGTACCACTGCAGTTTCCGCATATGTAGTCTGGCCAAAGGCAGCATAGGGATGGTGGCTGCAATTAGCCCCAGGACCCACAAGAATAGTCTTGCAGATATTTGTTGAACCTGCATTAGGTTTTGGAAGTGGGTAAAGAGGGAGAGATCCTTGTCCAGAGGGAGGAAAGCCCAAATCAGGTCTGTTCTGATCTTGCAGTCCAGAAATATTTTGTCCTGCTGAGGGGTTAGGGATGATTTTGGGATGTTAAGGGTGAACCCCAGGCTCTGAAGCAGGGAAATAGTGAACTGCAGATGGTTTTGTAAGGGGTCCTCTCTTTCTGCTAGAATGAGGATGTCGTCTAGGTAGAGGTAAATTTGGACACATTTGGTTCTGCAGAAGGCTACAGCTGGAGATAGCCATTTTGTGAATACGCTGGGTGCAGCAGATAAACCAAAGGGCAAGGCTGTAAATTGAAAGTGTGAACAGGGCCCAGTGAAATTCAAGTATTTTCTGTTGAAGGGTTTTATGGTGATATAGAGGTAGGCCTCCTTCAGATCGAGTGTGGCCATAAAGGCCTGGGCTGACAACAGTGGAAGAAGAGTTTGTAGGGATAACATTCTGAATGGTGGAACTTTTAGGAATAGATTTAGAAAGGACAGATCCAGAATTGACCTCCAAGAGCCATCTTTTTTGGGGACCAGAAATAATCTTGAGTAAAAGCCTTTTCGTTCCTGTCCTGGAGGGACAGGTTCTATAGTTCCTAGGTTCAGGTGGTCTTATAGGACCCGAGGAATAAGGTGTAGTTGATTTTTGTAAAGTGCTTTACCTTCCAAGAGAGGAAATATCCCTCTTGTAGTATTGCTAGCACCCAGCAGTCTAAGGTGATGGATCTCCAAAGGGGGAGCCAGTGGGAGAGGCGGGCGGACAAGGGGAGGTTGGCAAGGCAATCATGCATTGTTGGAGACATTTCTATTAAGAAAGTGTTGTCTTTGAATAGGCTGTGAGGCTGCTGGTCTGGAGGTGGTCTGTCTCCGGGTTCCTCTCTTATGCCAGGAAGAGGATGGGGTAGTAGAGGAGGGTGCTCTCCTGACAAAGGTAGTCTTAGCAGGGTAATTTCTGTAATATTTAGGAGTGAGAAGCACCAGCAGGTGTCTGCTGTCTTGAAGCTCTTCTACTTTTCTCCTGAGGGTTTTTAATGAGGTCAGCAGCCTGATTACCAAACAGGAGGTTGTGGTCTATAGGGGTATCTAAGATTTTTGACTTGAAATCCTCTGGTAGGGGTTGAAGGCATAGCCAGGAATATCTGTGGACACTGCAGAGGCCTCTGCTGTATCATAACTGCATCTAATAGAATGCCTGGCCACTTGAGAAGCCTGGGACAGTTTTGATGCTACCTCTGTCTTGCTATTGCAGTCAGGTGTGGATGACAGGAGTGTAGAAGCTTGGGATACAAGGTCCAAAGCATATTTTATCACATGGGTTTGGTAGTTGATAGCTCTGAAGGCTAGGGTGGAAGAGATACATACCTTCTTGCCTATCCTGTCCATGTTTTTACTATCTTTATTTGTACGCAAATGAGACGATGAAGGAATCAGTCTTGACTGCTTCTCAGGGGATACTGTAATCACTGCTGGGTCTGCCAGGGGTGGTTTTACCAGGAATATTTGTTCATCTGGTACTTTATAGAAATGGTCAGGCCTCTTAGGGGCAGGAGGTTGTGAGTCTGGGTTTTTAGCTGCGGAAGAGAATGCATCAAGGTAAGCAGGCATAATGGGTGGGATGGCTGAAGGGAAGGGAGATTCCACTTGGAGTAACTCAAAGTATATCTTTTGAGTTTCAGTCATTTGTAAAGTGTCCCATTTACAGTATTCTTTCATATTTGTGATTGTCTCTCCAAAGGTGATATTCTCTGGTGGAGGGTTCCCTTTTATGGATTCTTCATCAGGGGAGTAATATTCTAATGGAAAGGCAATTTGAGATGAATAAGTAATGGATTCATCTGAAGATGAGTAGCAAGCCTCCTGTTCTTCTTCCCCTTTCTGAGCAGTGGGAAGGAGAACAGAAGCAGCTGAGGCAGGCCTAGGACTGACAACAGGAATGGTGGAGGGGACGAGGCCGTGGGCCTAAGGGCCATGAAGGCCTGCATCAAGGAGTTGGTGAAGGATTGCCAGTCTGGAACTCCCTCTGTGGGTGGAGGCAGGTGTTTAGTTAGCTTCTTTTTCAAACATGTAGTCTTAGGAAAAGGCCTGGATTCAGGCAACTGGATAGGAGTAGGGGCTTTAGATAATGGCCTCCTGGCCAGTCGTCCGATGTTATCTTGTTCCCATTCAACATCGGTAGGGACCGACGTCTGAGCTATTTCCGTGGATATGCTGGCTGTTACTTCCGAAGCGGCTTCCCTGAGGGGGAGTCGCCGAAGTAGACGGCTCTAACGGATGTCCCTCAACTCCTAAATTGGAAGCTGGCAGGGCATCCGGTGTCGGACAGGCAGAAGTGCTAGGCCTTGGAACTTTGGCCTTTTTCTGTGGTGGTTCCGCTGGGGTGGCCGACTTGGGATCCATCCTGAGTGCTAGCTTTTTGAGCCTCTGGTTTTCTAGATATAGCTTTAAGGTGGCTAGATGGCTTTGGAGGGTCTTAGGTACAAATGACTGACAAATAGGGCAAGAGGTATGGTCTTGCTCTCGGCCCAGGCAGAAAACGCAATGGTTGTGCATATCCTTATGCAGAATCTGGCACCCGCATCGGCATTTACTCTTCTTAGCGGACACTGGCTAATGGATGGGTACAGCAAACCAAGCTGAAGCAAGAATTAAAACAAAATCCCCAATGGAGTGCTTAGCTTTAGACGTCTTCAAAGTAGAGGAGCGAAGCGATCGATGTGACGGTCAACTGCAGCTGAAAAGTTCTGAGGTCTGTGCATGAAGACATCACATTTAAGGTCCCTGGTTTACGGCCCTACATGTGAAGTCCCATGCACCTACAGTAGCCAGGCTTAAGCTTTTGCATAGGAGCCGATGTTTGGGTCGCCTGAGGCGGGGAATCCCACACTAAGAATACTGCAACATAGGAACAGAAGGACATGATGGAAGATACTAGCTTGCCTTCATTTGGGTGCTGATTAATGTTAATAAAGCTCATCATGGCAGTTGTAGTACTATGGTTGGAAGAGAATCCATGTTGAGTGTTAGTCATGGGTTCATAGGTGTGTACTAGGTTAATGGCTCTGGAGCCTTTACAAGCCTAGCCCATAGAAGTGCACTGGCATTGTGCCGCCTGATGTTAATTCCCACTGCCTCTATCAAGTAGAGCCACTGGAGTGATCCTCAGGGTGAACTTTCTATTTCCCATCCACTCATCAAGATTTCTCTTCAAGAGGGCTAGTGAGGTGTCCTGCTTGACATGTATGGGAAGTCTATTCCAAAGCATGGGCAGTCTCTGGGTTATGAACCTGTCCCTCCAGCATGTTCTGTTGATTGTGGTAATGAGGCTGAGGTCTCTGGAGTGTGTGGTGTGGAGGGATTGGGATTTCTTTAGATGTAGCATTTCTAACAGAGCTGGGTCAGACATGGCTTTGTAAGTCAAGCAGAGATTGCCTCTTAGTAGACAATATGAGACAGAGAATAGCTGGAGTTTTTGAGTCTGTCCATGTACAACATGTGTTTAAGGTCTAGTATCCTCTTTGTGAGGTACCTTTGTGGCCTCTCCAGCTGTTGCAGGTGTCTAGTGAGGTACATGCCAAATGGAGCAGTATACTCTATGATTGGTCTAATGAAGGAAGAGTAGAGAGAAATGATGACCTCTTTCTTCCTGGATGCAAAACCCTTGGTAATGAGATGTGCCACATAAAAGGCCTTTCTGACCACAGTGGCAATGTGGTGGTTGAAGGAGAGGTTGCTGTCAACCTGTGTCCCCAGATCTCTTATAATGCCTTCAGTGTTCAGTGGGCTCCCATCGATGCGGTAATTAGTGGGAACTGAGTTTTTCCCAAAGGGGATGATGATGCATTTTTTTACATTAAGCTTAAGGCCATGGTTTTGACACCAGTCATTGGTCTTAGTGAGGCCTCTCTGTAGGATGTCTGCATCACTTGGGGAGTTAATAATGGCTCCCAGCTTGCAGTCGTCTGCGAACTTGGTCAGCCAGAGTCCCTCTGTGTTGGCCTGGATGTCTGAGAAGTAGATGGCAAACAGGAGAGGACCCAGGACCGATCCCTGTGGGACTCCACCCGTGACTGGTCGGCAGTCTGACTTTGAGTTCACTACTTTCACACTGTGGGTTCTATCTGCAAGCCAGTTTGCAACCCACCTAATGATATAGAGGTTGATGCCTAGTTTGGTGAGTTTATCAATAATTCCTGAGTGAAGAATGGTATCAAAGGCCTAGGCCAGATCGAGGTAGGCTGTATGAACTGCCTTACCCTCATCCACAGCTCTGGTGACTGACTCAAAGAAATCAACCAGATTGAGCAGGCATGATCTACATTTCACAAAACCAAAGTGCATGGGATCTAGAGTTTGGAGATTCCCTAAATCCTTGTTAATTAGGTCCATGAAGATGGGCTCCATAGCCTTACATATCAGACTCATCAGGTTAATGGGAAGATAATTTCCAGGGTCTGTAGTCGCTCCTTCTTTATGGAGAGGGATGACTGTAGCAGTGTGCCATTCAATAGGGACAAAGCCTGAGGTGAGGCTGTGAGTGAACAGGGCACACAGATGTGGTGCCAGTTCACTTTCTAATTCATGTAGAACACAGCCAGGGATATTGTCGAGTCCCATAGAAGCTGTATTCTTGGCCTTGGACAATGCAGCTTTAACTTGTGCTGCAGTAATGCTGGATGCCTGGCATTCTTCTGGTACTGAGATTGGTCCTTTAGGGGGGAGAGGAGTAAAGTGGCATTGAATCTGTTGGCCAGTATAGGAGGTACCATTGTGCAGTAACTCAGAGCAAATATGGGTATTGCTGTGGAGA
This sequence comes from Protopterus annectens, assembly GCF_019279795.1. Taxonomy (NCBI): domain Eukaryota; kingdom Metazoa; phylum Chordata; order Ceratodontiformes; family Protopteridae; genus Protopterus; species Protopterus annectens. The sequence continues at coordinate 171,039,512 of NC_056748.1, forward strand.
TTCTTGATATAACTATAGAAGGCTTTGTGGCTGTTTTTATTGTATGCCGCAATTCTGCCTTCATAGCTAGCTTTGGTGGTTTTGCTGAGGGATCTCAACTTTTTGTTGAGGCTAATAAGGGAAGTTTTCCAGTCTAGGGACTTCACCTTTTTCTGCAATAGTTTCTTCCTTCTGTTGTAGAATTTATTAATGGCAGGGGACCACCAGATTGGCTTCCTTTTTTTGGAGGAGAGCATCTTGGTTCTGTTGGGTATGGCTAGTTCCATGCATGTATGTACATGTTCATACAGTGCATTGGTGTATGATTCAGCAGTCATGCATCTATTTTTCCATTGCCATGGGTGCCATGAAGTTAGCCATCTCTGTTTTTAGGAGTCCAAAGTCAGCTTTGGAGAAGTTTTTCATGGTGGATACCTTTGTGGTGGGTGAGGGTTAGATGTGGATTTCCATGGTGACTGGTTTGTGGTCAGCTCTAACAATGGAGGAATTGACTATTGGTGTAAAGCAACAGTTGCCCATGTTAGTAATAACTAGGTCAACGATGTTGTTTCCCCTAGTGGGGGTAAGAATGAGCTGGTTCAGGGCATTGGAAGTGATGAATTCCAGGAAGCGGTGGGCCAGTACACTGGTGCACGAGTACTTTTCCCAGTTGATGTAGGGGTAGTTGAAGTCACTTAGTATGAGAGTGTTGGGTTGGATCTTAATAGTTTCCAGGGTGCTTAGGAATGTGGAGTGAGAGTCTTGGGTCATGGTTGGGGACCTATAGCAGGCTATGACCTGAATCGCTGTCTTACCCAATGTTAGTTGTACCTGGAGTATCTCAGATGCATTATGCTGGGCCACTAGTCTGGAGGTGTGCATATCCTGTATGAATATGGAAACACCACTGCCTTTGGAGCTTTGGTCCATGTTCTGGGGCTGAAAGGTGTGGAATGAGTTATAGCCTGGTAGCGCAGGGGTGCTTTCTGCTGCTTTAAACCAGGTCTTCGTTACAGCACAAATGTCAATGTTCTCCATTTTGAGAAGTGCTTCGAGTGAGTGCATCTTGAGATTTAGACTTCTAGCGTTGAGCAGCATGACCCTCAGATTGCATTTATTTACAGCTGCTATGGTGGTAATTTGGTCTTTGGAACACCACCTAAAAAAAGGCACTATAGGAGTGGCAAGAGACTATCATTCTGGGTGATGGTAGGATGCTGCTCAGGGTCATAACTGCCTGGGCCACATAATCTGAGAGCTCCACCATGTCTCTTTTCATGTAGTCCAGGGATGTGCATCTCAGGTCATTCACACCTACACGGACAATGACAGAGTCATACTTGTACTTCTTGTGGAGTGACCTGAGTGCATGTGTTATGTGTTGGACTCTGGTACCTGATAGACAGCTGACTGTTACCTTCTCCTTATTCAACCTAGTGAGTGGGACATCAGTGTGCCTCACTATTGAGTCACCTATGATTATTGTATTGGGTAAGCTGTTTTACCTTAGGGGCTTAGGTTGAGGGGCACACTGTGTAGGTGAGCTATGTGTCTTGTGGTTTGTGCTGTGTTGTGGTGGTTGAGTGCATTTCAACCTTGGAGGTCTCTGCTGTTTGTTTAGATTTCTATTGAGAGCCTCTGCGAAGGTGTTAGGTAATTGTCTATTGAGAGTTAATACTCTGTTGAAAGCCTCTGGGAAAGTTGTTAGTTAAGAGATAGTCTAATAATCGACAGTGAATGTATCAGTCTAGAATTTTGGCTAACGGAGATAAGACAGCTATAGGCTGATAGTTTGACTGTTCTGTTGAATTATGACCTTTGTGTACTAGAATAATATATGAAGTTTTCCAGACTGTTTGGACTTTCTGTTAATAGATGGACTGCTTTATGAGGATGGAATCTGGAGAGGCGATGGCTTCAGCAGAAATTTTAAGATACTCTGCAGGTAAATGGTCAGCTGCTAGGGTTATTGGCTTAAGCTTTTTAAGATGTTTTAGTATAGTTATTCTTGGGGCAGGTTGGAATGAGAAGGTGTTGCCAGCCTGACGTGGGGCTGAGAGGACTTAGGGCAGAGATGTGCAGTTGTTGATTGAGAGGGCCAAGATACATTCTGTGAAACATTTGTTAAATTGCATTGCTATGCTATCTGTAGTATTTGTGGTTGATGGTGAAGGTGTATTCATTTGTCCCAGTTGTAGGATTTTTTTGAATCACCGAACAAAACTTTTGTAAGTTGCTCTGATGTTTTGATTGGATATTAGTATAGTGTTTTTTCTTGTCTTGTCAGATTTGTCTTTTGACTTTGTTTCTTACTTCTAGACATGCCTGTTTATTAGGTAAGGTTTTATTTTTGTGCCATGTTTCTCAGACCTTGTCTCTAGTTTTTAGTAGTGATGTGTCCTTACTTAGCCATGGTGCAAAATTGGAATTTATCCTCATTGTTCTATGAGGAGCTACTTTGTCCAAGACACTAAGAAAGGTGGAAAGTAGCCAATGGCATCCTCTAAGGGGAGATATTTGAGAGGTGACCAGTTACAAAGTTTAAGTATGGATATGAAGTCTTTGGGGCTAAAGTTTCTTTTAATATGAATTTGGTAGCAAGTGTTGATTTTCAATTATTTTTTTCAGTGTCTGAGAAGGTAGGTTGGGAGGTGGTCACTAAGGGTATCTGGAAGACAGCAAGAGTGTAGAGAGAAGGTGGGTCTGTTAGTTTCCAGTCAAGGATGGACTGCTTTTTTGACTTTTTGTCAACTCTTGTGGGATACTGAATTACTTGGGTAAAATCATGAAGGTTTATATGATCTGTAGGGCTTTAAGAATTACAGGTGAGCCAATTCATGTTGAAATCCCTATTATGATGGTTTCTTGCTGCAGGGATTTTGATGTCCAGTGGAGGATGTGTTCTAATGTGAGGAGGCTGTTACCAGGTGGGATGTAGGCACCAATTATTTTTAAGTATTTTCTGGAATTTATTTTTAGTTTAGTGAACATTGTTTCTGCATTATTGAAATCTGGGGTGTCTAGCTTTAAAGGTTCTAGTGTGAAGTTATTTTGGAATAAAATGGTTATACCACCTCTTCTTTTGTTCTTTCTGTCTGACCTATAAATATATCCTGGAGGTATAATTTCTTTACTGCTAATGTCAGATTTTAGCCAGGTTTCAGTTGTTAGAGCAATGGCTGGTGAGTAAAGAGAGATGGTGACATGTAGTTCATGTTTCTTGTTAAGAATACGTCTCAGGTTTAAATTTAATAATAGTAGATCATTTTCCTTTCTAGGGAGGGTAAAAATACACTGTGGTGAAGGGTTGAGGAGTGATGTGGGCTGGATTGGTTTTGGGGCCAGGGTTAGGGTGGGTATCGCCACTAAGAATCAGTTGGGATGTTATGAATGTAACTGATTTTAGAAATTTTCCTATGCTGTTATTATATCTTAGGGAAATGGGTGGAGAAAATTGCCGAGGAAGAATTGTGCATGAGGCATGATCAGTGATTTTAACATTGTAGACTGTAAATGCTATCATAACCGTACTGGGTTTTATGTGCTGTGAAGAGGGAAGAGGGGTAGTATGGGAGGAGGTTGGGACATTTAGATAAGTATGGTAGGAATTCAGATGGGCAGCTACTAAGAGAATTCTAAGAACTATAGAGTATAATGGTAACATGTTAATTCTGATATAGTTGAGTATGTGTAGTATAAAACATTGTGTGGATATTAGTGTTTTGAAGTGTGGGTAACAGGGCTTCCTTTAAGGTATAGAGTTAGTATTGGACCATTATTTTGAAAGGGTGAATTTAGCAGATAGGTTAATTGAGGTTTTGAAATATTGATTCATAATGGAGGTACTTATCTAGTAGTAAATGGAAGTGTTGACAGAATGCTTGAGTTTGGAGTTGGGTGGATTTAGTGGAGATAGAGAGTAATTATAGGATAAACAGGATTTGTTGATTAATAGTAATTTATTTGATAGAAAAAGCTGGATATGCAATTGGTTAATGGGGTTTGTGGGAGTAGCTCTTTTGAAATAAATGCAGGTTTAATGTGGTGGTTGGGAAGGAAATGGAGGTAGGGTAGGGGAGTGGAGTGAAGCCCGAGCAAAGAAAGGTTGAACGGAGTGGGCTAGAGCCAGTCCTCAGCATACAGAGCGGGCTAGTGCCAGCTCAGTGTGCACAGCTTACACAAAAAAATATCATCCACCCTGCACCAGAAATGGGAGATGCAGTAACTCCCTATTAGTAACTTTTCTAACAATCCTTTGCAATTATAGCACTTTGCATTGATTCTCACCACTTTTGGATTTAATTCTTATTGTTGTGGTGCTAGTAGAAGTGGAGAAAGTTTGGCCAACAAGCAAGGAAAATTAGATTCCTTTTAATGACTATAGAATGTCAGGGGATTACCTTCATTTAGAGATTTACGGGGTGTGGGTCTACTGAAAACAGAGCTATGGAAGGGTTTGGTTTGCTGACATACCTGGCAATATGCTTTCCAATATGTAGTACAATGTAACTTACTCAAGAACTCAAATGTTTTTGATGATAACTTTCTTCCCTTTAACTCATATGGGTCCCAGTCATTTAGTTGGTCGTAATATCGGTGGACTCAGGGAAGTTGACTGTTGGGGTGATGGGCAGGAAGGGAAAACTAAAAAGGAAATTACAGGGGTAAAATGATTAGGAGAGTGCCAGAAAACTTTGGGGAGATGTCAAACAGTAAAACCAGTAAAAAACAGTGCTATTGAGTTCACTACAAGATAACTGCGCCTCTGCTGCTCTACGTGTTGCTAACACATTTGTTAGTTAAAATATCCTGAAACCACTTCAGTGTCACATTAGCATTAATTAGAGTACATTACCAGGCAATTACAGAGCTCAAATACACTGCATTGTGCTACTGAACAGTTACCTGTGGCTATAGGTATTCCTTTCCTTACAGCATTTGTAATATGCTAGTTACTTTACAGATTAAAACATGAGTCATATCTACTTAGAGCTCTTCTAGGCTATTAGGTCAACACTGCTGTATTATGCTCTAATATCCAACAGTAATTCAGCAAAACAATGACCTATCCTGGGAAGTGGTTTGGAACCATTTGCTGGTCGTCACAAAGCCATTAACTCAGCCGGTGACTCCCTGTTTGCCAACGTCATTGGTAAAACTTGGAATTCACTTCCATCTAACCTTACCCTCGAACCTTCTTTAAGTCTCTTCAAAAAAGGCCTCAAACAGTATTTTAAAGAGCACTAGCTTTATCCCTGTACTAACCTTGATTAATCACTACTTATTCAATGCCTTATTTAAATTAATATTGTATGCATCTCTTTCTCATAATAGCTTGCTGCAACCTGTTGTTTTTGTATACTATTACACACTGTGTATATTGTTATTACCTACTAGAGGGTCTTGTAAATATGTTTGACTCATATTTGTTATATTCTATCTGTATTGCCTGGAGCTTTTCTGCCCGGGCCTCCACTGAAAATGGACATATATCTAGTCTGACTATCCCAGTCAACAAATGTAAAATAAATAAAATAAATAATGACTTCCAGGAAAGTCTGAATTTTCACTTTTCTCGGACTGATACAGCAAGGTTACAGGTGGCAGTGGGAAGAAATTCTTTTTTTTCAGTGAATTCCTCCACTCCCATCAGACCAAATGCCTCTGTTTCATCCTGACATACAGCGAGTGCTATCACATAGGGTAACATAAACTGTTCCTCCTTCCCAGTTGGGAAAACGGTTTTATTCAAGAATGTTCTGGTACCAATAAAAGGCAATGCCTGGAGACTAGTTCTGGATCTTTCTTTCCTAAAGCAATATGTGACAGTGCCCAAGTTCAAAATGCTTCACTTCACAACCTATCATCTTCTTCTTCCTCATTTGAGTATTCTTGGTAACCTTAAATTTAATCAAATTCTGATTCATCCAGACTTCAGATGTTTCTTAAGTTTATATGAGTCTGGATCACATTATCAGTTCTCTGTCTTACCCTTTGGGCTATCCACTGCTCCAAAAGTGTTAAAGTGTCTACCTCCTGTCATAGCTCATTGCAGGCTACAGGGTATCAATATTTTTCCCATATTTACATGACTTGCTTATCTTTGCAGAGTCTTTTGTCTTTTTCAAAGTGTCAGGAATCATTCACTTGGGTGAGAGATGTCCTGCAAAGGCTGGTATTCCAAGAAAACATTCAAAAGTCTGTTTAATGCCATCACACAAGATTGTATGGGATTGTCTGTTGGATACATCAGCACAAACAGCTTTTCTTCCACAGGAAAAAAAAGATGTGTATTTAAATCTATTTCAATGGATTTCCACTCAAACTTTGGTCACTGTGATGGACTGCCTCAGGATTCTGGGTCTCATGGCATATGATTTTCATGACTCCAGTGGAAAGATTCCATATGGGAAAGATATAATGATATCAGAAGTCTCTTTGGTCTCAACACCAACACCCACGGTCTTTTCAGATTCCATTTCGGGGATTTGTCAGAAGAGAAATCACTTGATGGAGACATCAAATATGGCTGAATTCAGACCTCTCCTTCTTTCCTCCTGTCCCAAAGTAGTCAGTCACCACAGACACCTCAAACGTTGCTTGGGGAGCAGTATCAACGAGGATAAAAGTGAAGGGTAACTGTACAACTAAGACAGACATAAGCACAGAAATATAAAAGAAATGTGTGCGCTTATAAAGGGACTCAACTTTCAATCACCTTTGGTCCCAGAGACCTGCTCAAATGGTTACAGACAATACCACAGTTATGTGGTTCGGCAACAAGCAAGAGAGAATGAGATTGTACCCCCTTTGCAAATAAGCTATGTTAGCTTGGGATATAGGTTCATAGCAGAATCTCACTCTACAGGGTATCCTACATTCCATCAGAGCAAAACTGTGGGGCACACAATCTGAGCAGGATCAAGGGGTGACCCTCACAAAATGGAATTGGATCGGGGGGTCTTCCAAGATGTGATCCATCTGTGGAGAATTCCTGAAGTAAACATTTTTGTCTCCTCACTGAACAATTGCTGACAAAATCCTGCTCCAGGACAAGACAGGTGTATTTGTCTTTTCTTTTGCTTGGACAGTAAAGTTCATGTATGCTTCTTCACCCTTTCCACTGATATCCAGGGTACTTCCAAAGATTCAGAATAAATCCTCCAAGATCATTCTGGTGACTCCCTTCTGGCCCAGGCAACAGTTGTTCTCCATTCTTTTGGAGTTGACCAGAGGCATTTACAACAAGCTTCCTCACAAACAAACTATTTGCACAAGAACAGGGGTGATGGATACATCTCCATCTCAAGTAACTTCAACTGACTATCTGAATAACAGGTCTTAATTCCATTTAGGCACCTGTTTACTAAGGATGTCTAGCAGGCACTAATGTAAGCAACAAAGCCTGCTACTAGAAAATGACAGGGGCAGCCACTATAGTGCAGCAGTTAGCGTTGCCACCTCACAGCAAGAGGTTCTCTGGTTAGATCCTCAGCTGGGGTGCCTTCTGTGCGGAGTCTGCATATCCTCCCTGTGGTCACGTGGGTTTCCTCCGGGGGTCTGGTTTCCTCCCACATCCCAAATTCATGCTGTATGTGGATTGGACACTCTAAATTGGTCCTAAGCGTGAGTGCGTGGAGCCCCTTTTTGTACCCACCTTTGCAAAAATCTGAAACAACTAGGATGGCTGAAATTGCAAAACCAATTTCTTCTACTACAACTTATTATCAACCACAAGATCTTGTACCATCCCACCAGCACTCCAATGCTCTGTAACATTATTAGCCCTTACAAAAATCTCACAACCCTATGATCAGCCAATAAGCTACTAGTAGCAACCCTTAAATCCAACAATAAATCTGGTGACTGCCTGTTCACTAACTCTGTTGGAAACACTTGGAACAAGCTTCCAAGTGAAATAACATCTCTTACTTTTACTCCACTTTTCAAGAAGCAACTTAGATCCTTCCTAAAATCCCTTTGGCTGTGTCCATGTACTAATTCTGACTGACACTGTCTCCAACAGCCTTAATAGCTTTAAATACCTGCAACACTCTTTTTGATGACTTATTTCTCTACTACTTTTTAAGGGACATGATATAACAAAAAAAGTTTACTTTTCCAGTACTACAACTGAATAACTGCTAGCGATTTCTGATATCTCTATACTATCCACAACTCTGTATACACAATGTTTAACAGAAACCAGTGTACAGATTTCCTTATTCTCTATCTCTGACAATCTGCCTATATGTAATGTTGGCTAAATGTTTATATGCAAGTCCTTTTTTTTTGTTTTTTTGTGTAGCAAAAACATATCTATAAGGGTTTTATATGCAGAATCATTCAAGATGCATTTTCCTATTGTATATGCCTTGTAATCTTTGACACTTGTATAACATTGCATAATACTGTTGGAGCTTTTCTCCCCGGGCCTCTACTGAAAATGGACATATATCCAGTTAGACTAGCCCGGTCAACAAATGTAAAATAAAATAAAATAAATAAATTAAATACATTTTTTCACAAAAGCAGAGTTTCTTTGACAACTAATCCTTTTATGTCTAATGTGGAATCCAAGTTACCTTTAAGCCAAACAATCAATCTCCCTTTGTTCTTCCCTGAATCCATGAATAAGGGAGAGATGGTTTAAGGCTCCCGAGAGCACCCCAGCACTACCAGGTTATAACTCATCCATGCTTTTTGGCCCCAAAACTCGGACCGAGCCACAAAAGGAGGGGGAGTATCCATATTCATCCAAGATACCCACACCTCCAGGTTAGTGGCACTGCACGAAGCATCGGAGACCATCCATGTGCAACTAACAGTGTGCAAAACTGCCTTCGGTTTGTAGCCTCCTGCTACAGACCACCCTCCCAAACTCAGAAAACCCACTCAGCTTTCCTGAGAACACTGGAGAATATGAAGGTCTCTCCAAACACCATTATATTGTGTGACTTCAACTACCCAAACATAGATTGGGAGCACTACTCAAGCCCCAACACCCTCGCCCAACGGTTCCTAGAATTTATAAACTCAAATGCTATGGAACAACTGGTCACCACCCCCACAAGAGGGGAAAACATATTGGACCTGATCATCACAACATGGGGACTCTATGTTCCATACCAGAGGTATACCCCTCATTGGTAAGATCTGACCATAAATTAATCTCACTGGACATCCATATCCCGTCCTCACCCCCAGCCAAGGAAACCACGGTGAAGAACTTCTCAAAAGCAAACTTCACACTTCTCAAAACTGAGGTGGAATCCTTCAAAGCCCCTGGGCCAGTGGAAAATACGACCCAAACCACAGAATCCTTTACAAACGCATTCTATGGTCACCTACAGGAATGCATGGATCATGCCATCTCAAATAAAATCAAGACTTACTCCTCCAAAGGCAGGAGACCTGTCTGGTGGACCCCAGCCATAAATAAGCTATACAACAGAAGGAGGAAGCTACTACATGATAGAGCAAAATCCCAAAAAGGGGAGGCATCTCTGATCAGTACTAGTAAGAAACTACGATCCCTCAAAAAATCTTCTAAGGCCAGCTTCGAAAGAAAAATTGCACAAGACGCTAAAGATAATCACAAGGCCTTCTTTAGTTAGGTCAGGAACCTGGGTGGCAACTCCCAGATATGTTATGAGTTAGTGCAAAACGACAAAAAATACACTGAACCCACAGACATTGCAAACATCCTGGCAGACAGGTTCAGTGCAAACCTCTCCCCCCTCCCCCCCCCAAAAGAGCAAATGTCTATCCCAACAGAGTGTAGCCTCCCTGACATCACAGATGCACAGGTGAGAGCTGCCCTCTCCAAAGCAAAAAACACAGCATCAATGGGACCGGACGGTGTCCCGGGCTGCGTCTTACACGAGCTCCAAGAAGAACTGAACCCTCACATAAAGTCACTGTTCAATCTCAGCCTTACTACAAGATATATACCCAAAGAATGGCGTACAGCAACAGTGGTCCCACTCCACAAAGGTGGTGCCACAATGGACACCAGAAACTATCGCCCTATAAGCCTGACTAGCCTGGTCTGCAAAGCTATGGAGTGTATCATCATGGAACTCATAAACAAAGACATTGGGAACCTCCAAACACTGAATCCTACCCAATTTGGCTTTGTTAAGGGCAGATCTTGCCTCTTGAACCTGGTCGACTTCTTCGAAACAGTCACCAAGTTCACAGATGAAGGGAAGGTAGTCCACACAGCCTACCTGGACCTTGCAAAAGCCTTCGACACAATACCCCACTCAGGCATCATAAATTAGCTCACTAGCTTAAATATCAACCCCTATGTCACAAGATGGGTAGCAAACTGGCTCAGGGATAGAACCCACATGGTCAGAACTGCAGGTGCCATGTCAGACTCTAAACCAGTTACAAGTGGCATCTCACAAGGTTCAGTCCTGGGACCTCTCTTGTTCGGTATATATTTCTCTGAGGTACAGGCTAACATGGGAGGACTATGGCTGACCAAGTTCACAGATGACTGCAAGATGGGTGCCATAATTGACTCACCGACTGACACAAGCATCCTCCAAAATGGTCTCACAGAGACGGATAACTGGTGCCATAGCCATGGCCTAAAGCTAAATGCCAAAAAGTGCATAGTCATTCCCTTTGGGAAAAATAAAGTGCCCACAAATTACCACATAAGTGGTAATCCATTAAGTACGGAAGAAGTAATTAGGGATTTGGGGACCCAAGTAGAAAGCAATCTCTCCTTTGACAATCACATTGCCAAAGTGGTTAGAAAGACCTTCTATATAGCCCACCTTATCACGAAAGGGTTCACACATCTAGATCAAGAGAGGTCATTGTGCCCTTCTGCACATCACTCATCAGGCCCATAATTGAATACAATGCCCCATTGGGGATGTACCTTACCTGACACCTGCAGCAACTGGAAAAACCCCAAAAGTACCTCACCAAGAGGATCAAGGGACTCAAACAGATGCCCTACGCAGTTAGGATAAAGAAACTCCAGCTCTACTCAGTTGCTTACCGCCTACTCAGAGGCGATCTGTGCCTGACGTATAAAGCCATGTCCAACCCAGAATTAATGGACATGCTCCACCTCAGGAAATCCAAATCCCTTAGAGCTACATGCTCCAGGGACTTAAACCTCAGCACAGAAATAAATAGGGCATGCTGGAGGGACAGTTTCATATCTCAGTGGCTCCCCTCACTCTGGAACAAAATGTCAATCCATGTTAGGCAGAGACCCTCAATGACCCTCTTCAAGAGAAATCTTGAAGAGTGGATGGGAGATCATAGATTTACCCCTGGGATCTCTTTTCTGTCCCTACTAGACAGAGGCATAGTAAACTAACCTTAAAAGGGCTATCTTCTGTGACCTACTATACAGAGGCACAGTCAATTAATCTAAAAGGGTGGGGAAAGCCAAACACACTCTGGCTAGGCTTATAAATGCCCTGGGGCAGATAGCCTAGTATCAACCTATGAACCTCTGATTCTCTATACCTTGGATGTCCACAGATAACTCAGGTACTATCTGGACAAAACAAAATCTTTCATAACTTCCAGTCAGTTGTCCATTTCTTGTGAAGATAAGCATAAGGGACATCCTTTGTCAAAGCAGACTTTCCAAATGGTTGCCCTAGACTATTACCCATTGTTATTCCTACAATAAACTATTCCAGGCATAGTCAAGGCACCAGGGCCACCTAACCCAGAAAAAAGCACTAAAGGCGGAGGCGTGTCCGTATTCATTAAGGATATCCACACCTCCAGGCTAGTTGCACAGCATAATGCATCCGAGATTATCCAAGTGCAACTAACTCTGGGCAAGACCGCAATCCAAATTGTAGCTTGCTACAGACCCCCCACCATGCCCCAGGATTCACACTCCTCATTTCTTGATACACTGGAAAGCATTAGAGTACAACCCAACACCCTAATAATGGGCGATTTCAACTAGCCCACCATTAAATGGGAAAACTACTCATGTACCAACTCTTTTGCTCAACGTTTTCTAGAATTCAGAAATTCCAATGCCTTGGATCAACTTATTCACACCCCCACCAGGGGCAGCAATATCCTAGACCTGGTCATTAACAACATGGGAAACTGGTGTTCCACACCAGAGGTCAATTCCTCGTTGGTCAGATGCGACCACAAGCTAATCAGCCTAGACATCCACATCCCACCCCCACCCCCAATTAGGGAAACCATTGTAAAAACTTCTCCAAAGCCAACTTCACACTTCTTAAGACAGAAGTGGCAAACTTCATGACACCCATGCAGATGGACAATAGAGGTATGACTGCCGAATCCTACACAAATGCACTTTATAAGCACTTACACAAGTGCATGGATCATGCTATCCCTAATAGAACCAAGATGTTATCCTCCAAAAAAAGGAAGTCTGGTGGTCCTCTGCCATAAACAAACACTACAACAGAAGAAAGAAACTGTTGCAAAAAAGAGTAAAATCCCATGACTGGAGGAACTCCCTGGTCAACCTCAGTAAGAAACTGAGATCCCTCATAAAATCCTCCAAAGCTAGTTACGAAAACAAAATTGCCACTGACTCTAAAGACAACTACAAAGCATTCTATAGCTATGCCAAGAATCTAAATGGGAACACCCAGATCTGCTCTGAGTTACAGCACAATGGCACTAAATATACAGAACCAACTGATATTGCCAACATCCTAGCAGATAGGTTCAGTGCTAACTTTACCCCCCTTGCACCCCCCAGAGGGCCCATCTCTATACCGGAAGAATGCAAAGTTCCTATAATCACAGCTGCACAGGTAAAAAACACACTCTCCAAAGCGAAGAACACAGCATCCATGGGACCTGACAATATCCCAGGCTGCATTCTACACGAACTACAGAATGAACTGGCACCCTACCTAAGTACCATGTTCAATCATAGCCTCACCTCAGGCTTTGTACCCACTGAATGGCGGACTGCAACGGTTATCCCACTCCACAAAGGTGGAGCCACGATGGACCCCGGGAACTACCGCCCCATTAGCCTGATGAGCCTGGTCTGCAAGGCCATGGAACGTATCATCGTGGAACTCATAAACAAAGACATTGGTAATCTCCAAACTCTGGACCCTACCCAGTTTGGATTTGTAAAAGGTAGATCATGTCTCCTAAACCTGATTGACTTCTTTGAAGCAGTCACCAAAGCCATAGATGAGGGTAAAATGGTTCACACAGCTTATCTTGATCTCGCCAAGGCTTTCGACACCATCCCCCCACTCTGGAATTATAGATAAGCTCACTAAACTAGGTATAAATCCGTATGTCACAAGATGGGTTGCCAACTGGCTCACAGACAGAGCCCACACTGTGAAAGTAGTGGATTCCAAATATGACATCAGACCAGTGACAAGTTGAGTACCACAGGGTTCAGCCCTGGGTCCCCTCCTGTTTGGTATCTACTTCTCTGAAGTGCAGGCCAACACAGAAGGTCTTTGGCTAACAAAGTTTGCAGATGACTGCAAACTAGGAGCCATAATCGAAACTCCTAACGATGTGGACAAACTACAAAAGGCCCTCACTGAGACAGATACCTGGTGTCAAAGCCATGGCCTGAAGCTCAATGCCAAAAAGTGTATTGTCATCCCCTTTGGTAAAAACTCTGTACCCATGAACTACCACATAGCTGGTAATCTACTTAATGCCGAAAATGTGATAAGAGACCTTGGGACACAGGTGGACAGTAGTCTCTCCTTTAATAATCACATCGCCACAGTGGTCAGGAAATCCTTCTACGTGGCTCATCTCATCACAAAAGGATTCTCATCCAGAAAAAAAGAGGTCATTGTTCCCCTCTACTCATCCCTCATTAGACCCATTATAGAGTGCAATGCCCCTTTTGGTATGTACCTCACAAGACATCTACAACTGGAAAGACCACAGAAATACCTCACAAAGAGGATTACTGGCCTCAAACAGATGCCCTATGCAGACTGTCTCAAAAAACTACAGCTTTACTCCATCGCATATCGCCTACTCAGGTGCAATCTCTGCCTAACATACAAAGCTATGTCAAACCCAGAGCTGTTGGACATGCTCCACTTGAAGAAATCCCAATCCGTCTGAGCTACACGCTCTAGGGACCAAAACCTTGTCACCACAATTTATTAGAATATGCTGAAGGGATAGATTCCTGTCCCAGAGACTTCCCATACTCTGGAACAGACTACCTATCTAAGTCAAACAGAGCTCCTCATTAGCACTCTTGAAGAAAAATCTTGATGATTGGATGGAAAATTCACCCCAGGGATCACTTCTGCGGCTCTGCTCGACAGGGGCACAGGAAAATAATTTTCTTGGGTGACGAAAGCCAGGGTACATTTTTTGGCTAGGCTTGTATGGGCCCTAGGGCCGATAGCCTAGTACTTACCTATGAACCTATGAATCTATGGCTTTTTGGAAAGCATTGGACTTTAGAAGTTTTCTAGAAACAGCAACTCCATCCTTTCTACATACTTTTACAAAACAATACATACTGGATTCCTTCTCTATGTCTAGGCCTGGCTTTCCTAGGAACACCCTTTTCCTTTTACCTTGCAGTTGTTCTAAGCTACTGTAATCTATCTGTCCATATAATTTAGGCTACTGCAGCAGTGATCAATATGAAGAACATAGTACAGTTGTGTAAGTAAACTTACCATAACAGTAGATGTTTGAATGATCTGCTCTCTCCCTCCACCCCACCCCCTTGTTTTTTGGTGTTTTTTTTTTTTTTTATGCCTGGTTGTAGACATTTTTCTATACCTAACAGTGTACTCTCAGGGCTCAGCCTCCCTCTCTCAATTGTTATGAAAGTGCTGAAGGGCTTGGAGCCAAATTTTGTCTTTCAGTCAGCTCAGCTTGAACTGACTTTGGAAGCAAGCTGGCTCTTGTATCCATTACAGGATATAACTCATATATCTTAGGCTGCTGCAGCAATGATCATTTGAACATCTACTGTTAAAGTAATTTTACTTACACAACTGTACTTTATGAGAAATTCCCATGTTTTATTAATCTCTTAACAGGGTAAAGATTTAACAGGTACAGAATTTTATTTTTTACACAAAGTCATTGATAAAAGGTAATATATGTAAGTAACAAATCTTTACAGTAAATTACCATATTTGTATTAATTTGTTAATCAACTGTTTAAAATACATAATGTCTTTTTTGACATGAAAACAATGATTCAAGGTGATATATAAAGTTAATCCCTCCCCATACCCTAACTCTTCCTCTCAGGAAACAGCTACCCTCCTGAATAAACACTTTATCTCTTCCATCCAAAATCTGGTAACCTCTAAGCCAAACTCTACTTCGACTCCCACCTCTCCAAGTCCCACTAACACAACTTTGTTTTCTTTTGAGCCAGTTCCCATTACTTACATTAAATCTCTACTACTCAAGCTAAAACCTTGCTCTCCTTCACTGACAATCTATCTCCTACATTCCTCAGACTTGCTGCTGACTCAATTGCCTATCCTGTAACTATAATAATTAATCAATCTATTCTGAAATAAACTGTCCCCACCCTTTGGAAATCTTTCTTCACTATCCCTCTTCATAAAGGTTGACCCCTCAAACTACTGACCCATTGCCATTCTGTTCCCCCTCTCCAAGATATTAGACAAATGTATTCACTCACAGCTTCTCAATCACCTCCTCACACACCACTTACTTACCCCTACCCAACATGGATTTCGTCCTCACCACAGCACCACCACTGCCCTCCTCTCCTTCACTCATATCATTGCAGAGGCCCTAGACAACAATAAACTCATTTCTTGTCTAGATCTCTCCAAAGCCTTCGATACTGTCTCTCATCCTCTACTACTATCCAAACTCGCAAATCTCCACCTATCCCCCTCCGCACTTGCCTGGTTTAATAGTTACCTATCTGGCAGGGAACAATCTGTCAAATGGCTCTCATCCTCCTCACCTTTCCTTCTCATCTCCACTGGTGTTACCCAAGGCTCCATCTTGGGACCCCTTTTGTTTAACATCTTCACCAATGATCTTTACACCTCATGCAAAGAATCCTCCCTTATTCAGTATGCCGACTCCACACTTATATCCATCTCAAATAACAATTCTGAACTACACTCCCTGACCCAGCAGGCCCTTCTATCCACTGAACAATGGCTCTCTCATAACCTATTGATCCTAAATCCCAAAAAGACCAAACTCCTACTTTTCCTTCCCAGTTCTCTTTTTCATCACAAAACCTCCTTTTTTATTACATCTTCTAACAATACAAATATCCAACCTGACACCCACACAAAACTCCTAGGGGTCATTATCGATGACGAACTCAAGTTCAACCTACACATACTCCAATGTATAAAAAAACAAACCAGAAACTAGGTCTGGTATATCGAAACAAAAAATTCCTAACCCCTGAATCTAGACTTACCCTGGGCCAGGCACTCCTCCTCCCCCCTCTTATACGCCGCCCCAGTTCTTACCAATATCCAGGCCTCCACTCTAAACAAACTGCAACAGACTTACCATAAAATAGCCAGATTCATTACTAACTCCCCATACAACTCACACCACTGCATTTCTTTAAACTCTCTTCAATGGCTTGAACTTCCCCAGTTTCTGCTATCTTATCAATTTCATATGCTACACTCTATTCTTTATAAACCCTCCTTCTGTCCATCTCTATTCTTCCTTAGTCTCCATCTACATCCCATCCCGGACCCTCCATACTTCTAACCAACAATTACTTGATACCTACCACCCAAAAAGGTCAGTAGGCAAACTACTCTACAAACACTTCCTTGCCCATGCTTGGGACAAACTCCCCCTTGACTTACGAATCTCCCACACCTCACACTTTAAAAATGAACTAAAAGCTTATTTTCTCAATTCCAGGACCTGCCCTTTCCATGACCCTACCTAGTCTTCCTTCCCTTTATGTACCCTCAAAAGGTCCATACTTAGTACCTCATTACACCTCTCTCTCTAATGTGTCTACTATGCATTTGCACAATTTTATACAAACAAAAAATGTTCATTGTTGACCTATTGAACTATATTAACGTAAAATTGTTACTTAGCTTCTTTTTAATGCAACTTTAACTTTATGCATGTATCCCAACATATGTGAATCGTTTTGCTATATCTGCTATTATATCAATATTGTTTAAAATTGTACTTATTTTAAAATGTATTACTGGAGCTTTTGTCCTCGGGTCTCTACTGAAAATGGGCCATAAGCCCAGTTGGACAAACCCGGTTAACAAATGTCAATAAATAAATAAATAATGGGCCTTTATGATAAATTACTGCATTTTTATTAATTTATTAACCAGGGTATAGCCAGAAGATACCTAACTGTCGCTTCATGTGTGACTTAGGAGCACTTGTTTGGTTAGGTCACATAGTATACAGATGGAAATCACAGGGTACAAACCCCCAATTTATGGAATGTTATTGATCAGAACCTCAGAGCCTTAAAACTGTGCTCAGTGCTCCGAATTTGTGTTCCATCTGTACTACCTGACTTTCTAGCTCTTTGAAAGATAATACTAGGAAGTTACTGGAATGCACAGCCTCCGAAACAAGCAGCATAAAGCTTTTGAGCTGAAACAAAATTATATTTTTTGTGGTTATAACCTGACACAGCAAGACAGCTAGTGAGAACTATTTCAGAAGTCAGTAATTTGCATCACGCTAACTTACTGACCTTTCATTAACAGAGTTCTTGGTGTTTGACACACTAGACTACCAAAGCATAGGACAGTAAGTTCTAGAATTATTTACTAATAATGATCAATATATTGATGTGCTTAAGTAGTTTTCTTTTGCATTAGAGGCAGATGCTAAAGTGTTATTGAATCATTTTAAGTGGAACAAAAACCTCTTAGACATATAAGCACATAAACAAGCATATCTGAACTTTTCTGAGGTGTATTTATAGCACTCCTAAAGTGTCCCTGTGAATCCATACAATGGAAGTGCTTTAAAGTTACACACTAATGCCTGCCTTGTTCCTCTTCAGCACTGTTCTGTCTGTTCTGCTTACACATCATATTGTTCCTTCTTCAGTAAGCACTTACTAATATCCTACCATGCTGCTGTTTACAAAATATTTATTTAATGCTGATTTGTAAGCATTCCATGCATCTTATTTATGTTGTATTTGCTATAAATCTGTAAATGTGCTGTATTTAACTATACTGCCTACTTTCCATGTTGACTTGTAAAGGCACTTGGACCACTCCACCCAACTAGTTAACAATTTGCACTTGTACCACTCCACCCACCTACTTAATTTATTGTATTTATTTAACATTTGCTGACTGGGAAAGTCTGACTAGGACACTGCCTATTTTCACTGAAGGTCCAGTGAGAAACCCTCCAGATGCATGTCTTTGAATTGTGGGAAGAAACAAGAGTATCCAGAGGAAACCCATGCAAAAGCAGGGAGGGCATGCAGACTCCGCACAGAAGGCACCCCAGCTGAGAATCAAACCGGAGAACCTCTTGCTGTGAGGTAACAACATTAATCACTGTACCACTGCACCACCCTAACCACTGCACCACACAGCCAAAGAGAAAAAAAAGAGCCTGACAGATGGATAGAAAGAGTCAAATACAAATGTCATTTGGAAATGTAGTTTTCATCTCTTTCTCTGCAAAACTGGCTGGGGAAACTGATTGAAAATAATCTGGGTCATACAAAGGAAAGAAAATAAAATCTAATATAAAACATTCAATCACTATTCACCAACACCAAAATATAACATAAAGTACAGTTTTGTACTTACCATAAATGTAGATGTTTGATTGCTAATACAGCTGCAGTCATAACAGATGGGTTCTCCTGCTGTCAGGCGGGTCCTTGGTCGTTCGAATTCCAAAGTCTAGGTCCGGCGTCGGTTGTCGTCACTTCTTCCCTGACGTCAGTACGCCAGGGGTATAAAAGAACCAGCCGACACCATTTTCTTCAGTTTTTCTTGCCCCAGATGTCAGGTGCCCCCAGAAGGAAGGCAATACATAAATTTGTGTAATAAAGAAATGCAATATAATCAAAATACAGTAGTTGCAAGCAAATACACCATAAAAGAATACCCCAATCAGGTTGTATGAGGAGGTGTTAGCCAATAGGCCTGCCCCAAGAGGGGAAGGAGGGAGGGAAACCTGGACTGCAGCTGTTTAGCACTCGAACATCTACATTTATGGTAGGTACAAAACTGTACTATGTTCATTGTGCATACAGCTGCAGTCATAACAGAAAGGTAGAATCCCAAAGCTAAGAAAGGGGTGGTAGGCACTAGGTGGAACTAGGAGGAGCCAGAATGCCCTGCAAGACTGCAGTGGCAAAGCCTGCTCTAGTTTTGGAGTATAAAGGTAGGTGGTAGTGCTTGCAGAAGGTATGCACAGAACTCTAAGTGGCTGCTTCCAAAATATCTTTGGTAGGAACTCCTCTGAGGAAAGCTGCAGAGGTAGCTGTGGCCCTTGTGGTGTGAGATCTGATACCTGTAGGTACAGTTTTACCATGAAAATAGTAACAAAAGCGTATGCAGTGG
Organism: Protopterus annectens; assembly: GCF_019279795.1. Classification (NCBI taxonomy): domain Eukaryota; kingdom Metazoa; phylum Chordata; order Ceratodontiformes; family Protopteridae; genus Protopterus; species Protopterus annectens. The sequence continues at coordinate 171,059,047 of NC_056748.1, forward strand.
GCTATCCATTTTGAGATCGTCTGTTTGGAAATTGGCTTCCCTTGAGCTCCTATAGCATAGGACACAAAGAGCTGTTCTGATTTTCTGAAAGGCTTTGTTCTGTCCAAATAATAACGCATCTGTCTGTGGATGTCCAAGGAATGTAGTAGTCTCTCCCCTTTGTTTTGAGGATTAGGGTAAAAGGTAGGTAAGTGTATAGCCTGATTCAAAGCTACCCTGGATACCACCTTTGGCATAAAGGACGGGTTGGTTCATAAGGAAACTCTGTCCTGATGGAAGATGATAAAAGGCTGCACTGCCATGAGGGCTTGTAGTTCCGATACCCTACGAGCTGAGGTGATAGCCAGAAGAAAAGCTGTTTCCCAGGACAAATATTGCAAATCTGTTGAGGCAGCTGGCTCAAAAGGAGGCAAGGTCAGCTTTTCTAGAATGAAATTGAGATCCCAAGCAGGTATTGGTTTTTTCCTTGGGGGTTTTATATTCTTAGCCCCTCTGAGGAACTGTCTTAAGAGGGGGTGAGAGAATAAAGGTGGATCAGTGTTGTATTCTGCAGAAATGGCTGAGGCATGGATCTTGATGGAGGAGAATGAAAGTCCACTGCTTAGCAGCTCAGCTAGATACTGTAATATTTGAGGTAAATTCAGTTTTCCAGGATTCTGGCCCTTTTTCTCATTCCAGGCACAAAACCTTTTCCATTTTGCGGAGTAAGCTTTCTAGTAGACGGCCTTCTGGCCTCCAAAATGACATCCTGCACCTCCTTGGAGAGTAGGGTCTGTTGTGATGTTAAGGAATCTTCCATGCGGCCAGATTGAGTGTTTTCAGCTGACTGTGAAGAGTTTTGAAACTGTGCTGAGTCAGAAGAAGAGGCATTAGAGGTAGGGTCCATGGAGGGGAATGAGTCAGGCTCCTCAGGAGTGGGTACCAGTGCTGTCTTGGCCAGTCTGGAGCAATGAGAATCATCTTTGGTCTGTCTGCTCTGGTTTTTAATAGAACTTTGGGCAGCAGAGGAAGAGGTGGAAAGGCATAAACTGTCATTGTTGTCCAACTGAAAGAGAGAGCGTCCACTCTCCAGGCCTGTGGATGAAAAGTCCTTGAGCAGAATTTTGTCAATTGGTGATTTTTGTGGGAGGCAAAGAGATCTATGTCTGGCCTTCCCCATGCTTGAATTATCTCTGTAAAAACTTGAGGATGCAACTTCCATTCGTGTGGATCTGTCATATTTCTGCTTAGGTTGTCTGCCAGCGTGTTTTGCTTGCCTGGCAAGTACTGTGCTTGAAATTCGATTTGTAATTCCAGAGCCATGTTCCAAAGTGACATGGCCAGCCTGCATAGGGGGTATGAATGGGTTCCTCCCTGTTTGTTTATGTACCACATTACTGTGGTGTTGTCTGTCCTTATCAATAGTTGACCTGGATGCAGAAGGTCTTTGAAAGCTATAATAGCATTTATTACTGCTAGCATTTCCTTTTGATTGATGTGAAGGTGCTTTTCTTTTTGGGACCATTTGCCCTGAATGCACCGATCTGTCATGTGCACCCCCCAGGCGTAGTCCGAGGCATCTGTTGTGATGACTTGATTTGCTTGAGGCTTGCAGAATGGGAGAAGTGTGTTTGTTTGGCATGCTTGAGCCCACCACAGAAATTCCTTTTGAAGACATGGAATTAGTGGTATTATTGTTTCCAAGCTGTGGCTGTGTTGAGACCATAGACTTTTCAGGTACCATTGAAGTTTCCTCATATGCAGCTTTGCACATGGGATTAGTAGGATGCAAGATGCCATGAATCCCAGAGCCTGCAGGATTTTCCTTGCAGTCAGCCTGGTGAAATTTGCTAGTGTTCTGAAGTATTGAGTTAGTTGCCCCTGCTTCTCTGGCGTGAGGTAGGCCATCTGGGTGTTTGTGTCCAAGCTGGCACCCAGGAAAATTATTTTCTGAGAGGGTATTAGCCTTGATTTCTTTTTTTTTGACTGTGTATCCCAGAGAATTCAACAACATTATCACAAAAGTCAGATGTTTCAGAAGTATGTGCTTGCTGTCCACTTGGATCAGGCAGTCGTCCAAATATGGGTATATTTGTATCCCTTGAAGTCTGCAGTAGGCAATTACTGATGCCAGGCATTTTGTGAATACTCTGGGTGCAGTAGATAAGCCAAAGGGCAATGCAGAGAATTGATAATGAGTTGAACCTGCAAGAAATCTGAGGTATCGTCTGCAATTTTGTCTGATTGGGACATGCAGGTATGCCTCCTTGAAGTCCAATGTTACCAGCCAAGACTCCTTGCCCAGCATGGGAAGAAGCTGCTGTAATGTGAGCATCTTGAATTTGGGTACGAGTAAAAATGAGTTTGGGATGGATAGGTCCAAAATAGGTCTCCAATCTTTTCCCTTCCTTGGTACCAGGAATAGTCTGGAATAAAAACCTTGACCTTGTTCGTGAGTAGGTACCTCTTGAATAGCTTTCATGTCCATGAGATCTGAAATTTGTCTTTGTGCCTCTGCCCTTTGAGTGTGTGGCAGGTTTGGCATGCCTCTCATTTTTGGAAGGGTGTGAAAATGGAATCTGTAGCCTCTGTTTATAATGTCCAGGATCCATTTGTCTTTTGTGACAATATGCCAATTTTTTGAAAATAATGCCAGTTTTCCGCCTAAGGGTGCTGCCATTTGAGCCTTGCTTGGCATGCAAAGGGGAAAGTCATTGGGCTTGCTTTCTGAATGGCTGCGAACTATCCTCACCACCTCTTTGTGTAGGAGCTTGCCATTGTCTGCCTCTAAACGATCCTTGAGGTTGCCCTCTGCCCCTCGGCCACCTGTATCTACCTCTTTGGGGTCTGTCCGTGGCTGGAAAGGACCAATTTTTGGAAGGCCAATTTCTACTGAAATGTGGAGGTTGTACCTTTAGAAAATCTTTCACTGTTTGCATTGATTTAGCCTTTTCCTCCATTTTCTTTAATACCTCCTCAGCTTTAACACCAAATAATACATCCTTTTGTAGAGGGGCATCTAGTAATTTAGCTTTGACATGATCTGGTAAGGTTTGCTCCTTGAGCCAGGCATGTCTACGTATGACTGATCCTGTAACAGCAGCTCTACATGAGGCCTCTAGAGCATCAAAACCACATTGCAAGGTATGTTTACCCACTTCTTCTGCACTATGCATCAAATCCTGCAACTTCTTCAAGTCTGGTTGTTCAGGTTGTGACATTTTACTTCTCAACTGTGATAACAGAAACTGTTGGTACTTTAGCATATGGAACTGGCAGTTTAATGCACTCATGGTTAAGGTGGCCGAGGTGTATACCTTTTTTCCCCACCTTTCTAAGGATCTGGAATCTCTCTCGGAAGGTAATGGATTTTTAGCAGTGGAGGCCTTAATTCCCTTGGGGCCCTGTGAGATAGTTTCTGGGTCAGCCGCATGGCTTTTGTATAGAAATTGGTGTGAGTCAGGAACCCGGTAGTACCTGTCAGGCTTGACTGGGGCTGGAGGTAAAGAATCCAGGTTAAGGCAGGCCTCCGAGTACACATCATATAGTATGTCTAAGACAGGAGGTATAGCCAGAGGCCTGTGCTGAGGTAGCAAGAGAAAATCCCTAAGCCTTTTCTTGGAATCTGAGTACTCTTGGCCTTCCCAGTGGAAGTGTTCCCTTAAGGTATGCAAGGTTTCCCCAAATGAGTAATCCTCTGGGGGGGGGGGGGGACAGAGGGAATGGACTCCTCAGCATCAGAATCTTCAAAAGGGGAGTAAGAATATTCCTGTTCATCAGAGTGCTCTGAAATAATGGAGGTCTGGTCAGAGGAGGAGGATTCTTCCTCCACTCTGGGCCTTTTGTCCGGGAGGGGGGTTGAGAACCCCTGATAAGAGTAATCAAATCCTCGGCCATTTTAAGCACCTGTTTTTCAGGCATGGGGCCTGGAGAAGGGCCCTGTGGAGCTTGTCTCTTAGGATGCATGGCTGCTTTAAACTTAGTGAATGCCTTGATAGAAAAAGAAGAGGAAGGTCTGAAGACACCTTGAGAGGAGGCAGAGCGGTCTACATTTTGAGATTCACCACCAAGAGTGGCTTCGGTATCTGTAGTCGGGGTGTGGGCCGAGGAGCCTGTGACCTCGAGCACAGAAGACACCACCAATGAATGTCGTTGGTAGGCAGGGGCTGCGTAGGCACCTCGCTGAGAACCGGACCACCTGTAGTCGGCTTTGGCGTGGTGTCGGTGGAGGCCACGGACTTCGTGTGTCGGTCCTTATCTTTGCGTTTTTTAGACAAAACTGGAGTCGGAGTATCCGACGACATAATATAGTTAATTTTTTTCCAAAATAGTGCTGGGCGAACTCCGCCCGATGCTTAATGGTGCGTTTGTTGAATGTAGCACAAAAACGACAGACCGAGACGTCGTGGCCTGGGCCTAAGCAAGGAATGCAGAGGGAATGAAAATCCTTATGCGGTGTTTGCTTCCCACAAGAAATGTCCCAGTAGTCCGAGGAGTCTGTTGTGATGACTTGATTTGCTTGAGGCTTGCAGAATGGGAGACCTGTGTTTGTTTGGTATGCTTGAGACCACCACAGAAATTCCTTTTGAAGACATGGAATTAGTGGTATTATTGTTTCCAAGCTGTGGCTGTGTTGAGACCATAGACTTTTCAGGTACCATTGAAGTTTCCTCATATGCAGCTTTGCACATGGGATTAGTAGGATGCAAGATGCCATGAATCCCAGAGCCTGCAGGATTTTCCTTGCAGTCAGCCTGGTGAAATTTGCTAGTGTTCTGAAGTATTGAGTTAGTTGCCCCTGCTTCTCTGGCGTGAGGTAGGCCATCTGGGTGTTTGTGTCCAAGCTGGCACCCAGGAAAATTATTTTCTGAGAGGGTATTAGCCTTGATTTCTTTTTTTTGACTGTGTATCCCAGAGAATTCAACAACATTATCACAAAAGTCAGATGTTTCAGAAGTATGTGCTTGCTGTCCGCTTGGATCAGGCAGTCGTCCAAATATGGGTATATTTGTATCCCTTGAAGTCTGCAGTAGGCAATTACTGATGCCAGGCATTTCGTGAATACTCTGGGTGCAGTAGATAAGCCAAAGGGCAATGCAGAGAATTGATAATGAGTTGAACCTGCACGAAATCTGAGGTATCGTCTGTAATTTTGTCTGATTGGGACATGCAGGTATGCCTCCTTAAGGTCCAATGTTACCAGCCAAGACTCCTTGCCCAGCATGGGAAGAAGCTGCTGTAATGTGAGCATCTTGAATTTGGGTACGAGTAAAAATGAGTTTGGGATGGATAGGTCCAAAATAGGTCTCCAATCTTTTCCCTTCCTTGGTACCAGGAATAGTCTGGAATAAAAACCTTGACCTTGTTCGTGAGTAGGTACCTCTTGAATAGGAACACACCAAATCCACTGGATACACCACACAGAGGAATCCACAATGTAGAAAACTTCTTTAATGAAGAACTGGAACACACAAGCGCTTTCGCATAGTAACACTATGCTTCTTCAGGTGTAATAAAACATGAAATTGAGCAGCCTTTTATACAAAAGCTCTTGGCGCTCAAAACTGGCTAATCAGAACACTAATTGAATAATTATAGCATTCAAGCTAAGCTAGTTTAAAGGGGTATCATTAACAAATTCAAAGATGTTAAACATAGACAAAAAGAGAATAAAAACATATGAAAGAGCATGAAAAAAACAGTTAACATAAAATGCGCCAAAGCGTTAAAACAATTATGCTGTCACACCAAAAACAGCAACTTCTGGCGTAAGCTGACAGTGCAAGCCTGCTGAAAACTCGGAGTTGCTTATAAAACAAAGCAGCAAGTGTCAGTGATCAAATACATAATATGGTCCATATTTCAAAAGTTCACAAAATATGAGCAAAAGAACCACGAATACATTAATAAAATACTTTAATAAAAATAAAATAGATAATATCCCTAGAGGTAGAATCGCTCAACAGAGTTCATCATTGAGCCCCTTATCATAGAGCAAATAATCAGAGCTAATGCATCAAAAACACCAGATGATCATATTGTTGTATCAGTAAGGGCAAATGGTATTATCAGACTCTGCCTAGCAGAAATATCCATGTAATAAATATTGTCAAGAAACGGCAGTGTAGTGTCATTAATGAATAGTGCAGAACATGCCGGTTAATAAAATCAGCTTAATATCGCCTTCTCAATGAAAAAACATCTATAGAACCTACTAATGCACAAAATCCTAGACCTATATAACATAGTTGACTTACACAAAAGGTAAGTAATAAAACTCACCAGTAACGGCAACAATGAAAATAGAAATAAAACCGTTGTAGCATCCTGTATGCACGGAAAGCCATGTGACGACAGTCAAAACAACGAAAACTGGTCCGACAGTAAAAGACATCCTATTACCAACAGCAACTGTCGGACTAAACAAAGAAGGACACACCTTCATCATAACCATCTGATCAACGGCTTTACGTAAAACCAGAAAAACCAACAACCAGAACCAACTGAAAAATCAAATACTGAGTATTGATACAAGTATATGAAAATATATAATAAAGCATCAGAGGATCTGGCGGAATGCAAAACACTATTTGCCACTATAAAGATGGTGCACATAAAAAGTGGCAGCGTAAGCCGCCCCAATAAGATGTAGACACCCAACGGGGATCTCACCATAGCATATAAATATAGCGACTGAAATATGGTGTGAATATAATACAAATCTACCATAATAAAAAAGGCAACAAAGAGAGACACAATGATTACAAGGAAAATATATATAACGGAATATATAAAATGGATATGTATACAAGATGTAAAACCAACTGCAAGTTAACTGCACACATAATATTGTCCAGTTATACAAAATACCAGAAGACTTATATAAGCCAAGCAGCAGTATGTAATGACATGAACTGGGAAATGAAAAATCATAGATGTTGTGGACACAATATGGAGGACTTAGCAGTGCACGCAACTGGTTAATAAACAGGTGTAGTGTAATGTGGCACTCCTAAACTTACCTAAAGCCACTATGACATAGAATATGCTAATTAATAAAATTGGAACATGATGAACAGTTATAGGGAGTCAAACCATAGTTCAATCATGCCTCAAGAGGGCCTTAGCAACATCACATTAAACATAACTAACAGATAGGTATGTAAAATTACGGACAGACCTAAAACTCAGTGTAAGAAAAATGGAAAGTGCATGATACATGCGGCATCACCAGGAAAAGGTGAACCCATGGGAAAGCACTAAACAATCTCAGAGAGTATAAGTGCAGAACCAAGATGCACTAAATAATGTATCAGACAAGGTAACCAATAAACTTATGCTTACTTCCTCATATTGAGAACTGGTTTAACTGAGACATATTGGTTAATGCCTGGATGTAAATGTGCTTTCAGGGTAAAATCCACTTAAGCTCCCTGAGAGCCAACTGGTTCATATTGTCCCCTTCTCTATAATTGATTGCCATCAATTCCAGAACCATAAACTTGAATCTATGTGTACTAAATTCCAAGACGTGTTTGGCCAAGGCACTACTGTCATTACCTTTGTTGATATCATAATAATGGTTGTACACCCTATCAAGTCTTCTCTTCGTAAGCCCTACATAAAAAGCCTGACAGGAATCGCATATGGCCAAATAGATTAAGTTAGTACTATTGCAATCGCTGTAAAACCTGGGTGTAAACAGAAAAGAACCATCGGGATGGGTGAAACTAATAGCATCTGATATATGTTGGCACATATGACAGTGGCCACAGGGGCGTCCTGTGCGACCATTGTGAAAGTGATTTGTTGGACGATGCCGCTCTATACACAAGGTTTGCTTCAAATTATCACAGGTCTTATAGCTGAATGTTGGATGAGCACCCACAATATTCCTGGTAAATGGATCTGCGACCAGCACATTCCAATTTCTGCTGATGATTTTATTATGTGCAACTACATCACTGGTATATCTGGTGACATAAGTGAGTGTATCATGATGCCCATGGTTACCAAAAGCACAAACAGAGGCATTGCGCCTGCCCTCACTGGCATTGTTGCTTAAGCCAAATAATTTCCTAAAGACCTCCTGTTTGCAATCATCTATTAGTTTAGAGGGATAACCTCTTTCTTCAAATAAGCCTACGAGTGTATCGAGCTCAGAGGCCAAGTCACTTTCATCATTACAAATCCTACATATTCTATATAATTGGCTCAAAATGATGCCTCTAAAAGTGAACCTGGGATGCATACTTTCGAACCGGAGCAAAGAGTTTCTCCAGGTGGACTTCCTGTGTAATGACATAACTATCTTATTGCCAGTAAATTGCAGCTTTAAATCTAAAAACTGTGCTTGAACAGGGGAAATATCTGCTGTGAACCTCAAGAACGTAGAGGTCACTTCTAGGGCAGAAATGAAGCTGAGGCAGTCTGCTTCAGTTCCTTCCCACAAAAAAAGGACGTCATCAACAAACCTTTTATACATTTTGACATTTTTGTAATCAGGATGTTTAAAAAGATGTAACAATTCCCAGTGATGGACCACAAGGTTGGCATAACTGTTTGCACAGGGAGTGCCCATGGCAACTCCCCATTTTTGAAGGAACAACTGATCCTGGAATATAAATATGTTGTTCTCTAATATCATCTCTAGCAGGCAATTTATCAAAATCTGCCTGCTATTGCTGTAACTAGAATTGCTAACCATGATCTCTCAAAGAAATCAAACATAAGAAACTGACCAGAGATGCCAATGATTTTACTAATGGACAGATCTTTGTTTGGCCCAGAACTGAGACTACCTCCAACCAGCATAGATCCAATGATGGGTTCATCCACAATGCTGGTCCTTCAGCGATATCTACAGCCAGTTCCAACACTGAACCTTGTTTTGTTCAAACAGCCCCTCCTTTAGTCACCAATATCATTAATTCTACACCGGTGCCTTCTGTTTTTTTCTACCACGACAACTGGTGGGGGTGATATTGACAACAGCACCCCGCCCCCTAACCAGCAGGCAGCCAAGATGTCTTTGACAACAGGTGCTAGACCGAAGGACTCGTCTTCCGTCAGCAACCATTTTTTACCGTTTCCAGTCAAGGAGCAGCTAGCATGGCGGGGCCGGTCAAGCAGCAGAGGCCCAAGGAAAAGAAAGGGGTCAGTAGAAAATTTTCCAAACAACAGGAGATGAAGAAACTGAGCATCATATCGACATGCCCAAATAATCAGAGATCTTCTTCCCTTGTCCACAACATATCTAGTTATACTTTGTCTGTTCCAGACATGTCCATTCTAGAGAAGGGATTGAACTTTATTCCCTCACAGGTCAGTCATTTAAGTGACATCCTAATAGACTTGAGACTGTTTTGTCGTAATGTTGCTCTTAAAGTCTTCTTTAAAGACAGCAAGGTGTTGGACACTAATACTGTAAAAGTTTTTAAGACCAAGAGCAGCTTTACACCTATGTTGCCGCATAACGTTGAGAGTTTTCAGAAAATGTGTGAGAGTGATTTTTATGATTGGTTTAAGTTAAACAATAGTAAGAAGAGATGCAACTTTATAATGTTAGCAAAGCTGAGCAGGAGTCCATTGTTTCCCTTAAGAATAATGAAAACATTATTGTCAAACAAGCTGACAAAGGAGGAGCAGTAGTTGTTATGGACTCTTCTGAGTACATTGCCACCATGACTGATATGCTGTCAGATGACAAAGTATATGAGGTCATCACTAGAGACCAGGTCAGTAGAGTTGTGAAGGTAGTACATGATAATCTTTACGACCTCTTAATGTGTGGACAGATCAGCTGTGAACTCTATGAACATTTTGTAATTGAATTTCCTACCCTGCCCATCATTAAGGGTCTACCCAAAATCCATAAGGGGGTTACACCAGTACCTATGCGACCCATTGTTGCTGGTGAACGCTGGATTACCTCCACTACTGGCAATAAGATAGTTATGTCATTACACAGGAAGTCCACCTGGAGAAACTCTTTGCTCCGGTTCGAAAGTATGCATCCCAGGTTCACTTTTAGAGGCATCATTTTGAGCCAATTATATAGAATATGTAGGATTTGTAATGATGAAAGTGACTTAGCCTCTGAGCTCGATACACTCGTAGGCTTATTTGAAGAAAGAGGTTATCCCTCTAAACTAATAGATGATTGCAAACAGGAGGTCTTTAGGAAATTATTTGGCTTAAGCAACAATGCCAGTGAGGGCAGGCGCAATGCCTCTGTTTGTGCTTTTGGTAACCATGGGCATCATGATACACTCACTTATGTCACCAGATATACCAGTGATGTAGTTGCACATAATAAAATCATCAGCAGAAATTGGAATGTGCTGGTCAGATCCATTTACCAGGAATATTGTGGGTGCTCATCCAACATTCAGCTATAAGACCTGTGATAATTTGAAGCAAACCTTGTGTATAGAGCGGCATCGTCCAACAAATCACTTTCACAATGGTCGCACAGGGACGTTCCTGTGGCCACTGTCATATGTGCCAACATATATCAGATGCTATTAGTTTCACCCATCCCGATGGTTCTTTTCTGTTTACACCCAGGTTTTACAGCGATTGCAATAGTACTAACTTAATCTATTTGGCCATATGCGATTCCTGTCAGGCTTTTTATGTAGGGCTTACGAAGAAGACTTCGTGATAGGTGTACAACCATTATTATGATATCAACAAAGGTAATGACAGTAGTGCCTTGGCCAAACACGTCTTGGAATTTAGTACACATAGATTCAAGTTTATGGTTCTGGAATTGATGGCAATCAATTATAGAGAAGGGACAATATGAACCAGTTGGCTCTCAGGGAGCTTAAGTGGATTTTACCCTGAAAGCACATTTACATCCAGGCATTAACCAATATGTCTCAGTTAAACCAGTTCTCAATATGAGGAAGTAAGCATAAGTTTATTGGTTACCTTGTCTGATACATTATTTAGTGCATCTTGGTTCTGCACTTATACTCTCTGAGATTGTTTAGTGCTTTCCCATGGGTTCACCTTTTCCTGGTGATGCATGTATCATGCACTTTCCATTTTTCTTACACTGAGTTTTAGGTCTGTCCGTAATTTTACATACCTATCTGTTAGTTATGTTTAATGTGATGTTGCTAAGGCCCTCTTGAGGCATGATTGAACTATGGTTTGACTCCTATAACTGTTCATCATGTTCCAATTTTATTAATTAGCATATTCTATGTCATAGTGGCTTTAGGTAAGTTTAGAGTGCCACATTACACTACACCTGTTTATTAACCAGTTAGTGCACTGCTAAGTCCTCCATATTGTGTCCACAACATCTATGATTTTTCATTTCCCAGTTCATGTCATTACATACTGCTGCTTGGCTTATATAAGTCTTCTGGTATTTTGTATAACTGGACAATATTATGTGTGCAGTTAACTTGCAGTTGGTTTTACATCTTGTATACATATCCATTTTATATATTCCGTTATATATATTTTCCTTGTAATCATTGTGTCTCTCTTTGTTGCCTTTTTTATTATGGTAGATTTGTATTATATTCACACCATATTTCAGTCGCTATATTTATATGCTATGGTGAGATCCCGTTGGGTGTCTACATCTTATTGGGGGCTTGCTGCCACTTTTATGTGCACCATCTTTATAGTGGCAAATAGTGTTTTGCATTCCCAGATCCTCTGATGCTTTATTATATATTTTCATATACTTGTATCAATACTCAGTATTTGATTTTCAGTTGGTTCTGGTTGTTGGTTTTCTGGTTTCGTAAAGCCGTTGATCAGATGGTTATGATGAAGGTGTGTTCTTCTTTGTTTAGTCCGACAGTTGCTGTTGGTAATAGGATGTCTTTACTGCCGGACCAGTTTTCTTTGTTTTGACTGTCGTCACATGGCTTTCCGTGCATACAGGATGCTACAACGGTTTTATTTCTATTTTCATTGTTGCCGTTACTGGTGAGTTTTATTACTTACCTTTTGTGTAAGTCAACTATGTTATATAGGTCTAGGATTTTGTGCATTAGTAGGTTCTATAGATGTTTTTTCATTGAGAAGGCGATATTAAGCTGATTTTATTAACCGGCATGTTCTGCACTATTCATTAATGACACTACACTGCCGTTTCTTGACAATATTTATTACATGGATATTTCTGCTAGGCAGAGTCTGATAATACCATTTGCCCTTACTGCTACAACAACATGATCATCTGGTGTTTTTGATGCATTAGCTCTGATTATTTGCTCTATGATAAGGGGCTCACGATGAACTCTGTTGAGCGATTCTACCTCTAGGATATTATCTATTTTATTTTTATTAAAGTATTTTATTAATGTATTCGTGGTTCTTTTGCTCATATTTTGTGAACTTTTTGAAATATGGACCATATTATGTATTTGATCACTGACACTTGCTGCTTTGTTTTATAAGCAACTCCGAGTTTTCAGCAGGCTTGCTGTCAGCTTCAGAAGTTGCTGTTTTTGGTGTGACAGCATAATTGTTTTAAGCTTTTACATTTTATGTTAACTGTTTTTATTCATGCTCTTTCATATGTTTTTATTCTCTTTTTGTCTAAGTTTGATAGCTTTGAATTTGTTAATGATACTGGATTAAGCTAGCCTAGCTTGAATGATAGACTTATTCAATTAGTGTTCTGATTAGCCAGTTTTGAGCGCCAAGAGCTTTTGTATAAAAGGCTGCTCAATTTCATGTTTTATTACACCTGAAGAAGCATAGTGTTACTATGCGAAAGCGCTTGTGTGTTCCAGTTCTTCATTAAAGAAGTTTTCTACATTGTGGATTCCTCTGTGTGGTGTATCCAGTGGATTTGGTGTGTTCCTGTTTCTTGTGTTTTCCACTTGGAGCCTCTGTTCTCTTGCTACAGTTGTTGGACCTTTTTTTACCTCTTGAATAGCTTTCATGTCCATGAGATCTGAAATTTGTCTTTGTGCCTCTGCCCTTTGATTGTGTGGCAGGTTTGGCATGCCTCTCATTTTTGGAAGGGTGTGAAAATGGAATCTGTAGCCTCTGTTTATAATGTCCAGGATCCATTTGTCTTTTGTGACAATATGCCAATTTTTTGAAAATAATGCCAGTTTTCCGCCTAAGGGTGCTGCCATTTGAGCCTTGCTTGGCATGCAAAGGGGAAAGTCATTGGGCTTGCTTTCTGAATGGCTGCGAACTATCCTCACCACCTCTTTGTGTAGGAGCTTGCCATTGTCTGCCTCTAAATGATCCTTGAGGTTGCCCTCTGCCCCTCGGCCACCTGTATCTACCTCTTTGGGGTCTGTCCGTGGCTGGAAAGGACCAATTTTTGGAAGGCCAATTTCTACTGAAATGTGGAGGTTGTACCTGTAGAAAATCTTTCACTGTTTGCATTGATTTAGCCTTTTCCTCCATTTTCTTTAATACCTCCTCAGCTTTAACACCAAATAATACATCCTTTTGTAGAGGGGCATCTAGTAATTTAGCTTTGACATGATCTGGTAAGGTTTGCTCCTTGAGCCAGGCATGTCTGCGTATGACTGATCCTGTAACAGCAGCTCTACATGAGGCCTCTAGAGCATCAAAACCACATTGCAAGGTATGTTTACCCACTTCTTCTGCACTATGCATCAAATCCTGCAACTCCTTCAAGTCTGGTTGTTCAGGTTGTGACATTTTACTTCTCAACTGTGATAACAGAAACTGTTGGTACTTTAGCATATGGAACTGGCAGTTTAATGCCCTCATGGTTAAGGTGGCCGAGGTGTATACCTTTTTTCCCCACCTTTCTAAAGCTCTGGAATCTCTCTCTGAGGGTAATTGATTTTTGGCAGTAGAGGCCTTAATTCCCTTGGGGCCCTGTGAGATAGTTTCTGAGTCAGCCGCATGGCTTTTGTATAGAAATTGGTGTGAGTCAGGAACCCGGTAGTACCTGTCAGGCTTGACTGGGGCTGGAGGTAAAGAATCCGGGTTAAGGCAGGCCTCTGAATACACATCATCTAGTATGTCCAAGACAGGAGGTATAGCCAGAGGCCTGTGCTGAGGTAGCAAGAGAAAAATCCCTAAGCCTTTTCTTGGAATCTGAGTACTCTTGGCCTTCCCAGTGGAAGTGTTCCCTTAAGGTATGCAAGGCTTCCCCAAATGAGTAATCCTCTGGGGGGGAGAGAGAGGGAATGGACTCCTCAGCATCAGAATCTTCAAAAGGGGAGTAAGAATATTCCTGTTCATCAGAGTGCTCTGAAATAATGGAGGTCTGGTCAGAGGAGGGGGATTCTTCCTCCACTCTGGGCCTTTTGTCCGGGGGGGGGGGTTGAGAACCCCTGATAAGAGTAATCAAATCCTCAGCCATTTTAAGCACCTGTATTTTAGGCATGGGGCCTGGAGAAGGGCCCTGTGGAGCTTGTCTCTTAGGATGCATGGCTGCTTTAGACTTAGTGAAAGCCTTGATAGAAAAAGAAGAGGAAGGTCTGAAGACACCTTGAGAGGAGGCAGACCTGTCTAGATTTTGAGATTCACCACCAAGAGTGGCTTCGGTATCTATAGTCGGGGTGTGGGCCGAGGAGCCTGTGACCTCGAGCACAGAAGACACCACCAATGAAGTGTCGTTGGTAGGCAGGGGCTGCGTAGGCACCTCGCTGAGAACCGGACCACCTGTAGTCGGCTTTGGCGTGGTGTCGGTGGAGGCCGCGGACCTCGTGTGTCGGTCCTTATCTTTGCGTTTTATAGACAAAACTGGAGTCGGAGTATCCGAAGACATAATATAGTTAAATTTTTTTCCAAAATAGTGCTGGGCGAACTCCGCCCGACGCTTAATGGTGCGTTTGTTGAATGTAGCACAAAAACGACAGACCGAGACGTCGTGGTCTGGGCCTAAGCAAGGAATGCAGAGGGAATGAAAATCCTTATGCGGTGTTTGCTTCCCACAAGAAATACAATTATTAACTTTGTCTGACATCGGTCTGAGGCAAGAAAAGTTTCCCCAATGGGGTACTTAGCTTTCAAGAAGACTTCGGTTGCAAAATTTTCGTAATTTCAGGAGCTGGCCGACCGGCACTTGCGAACTGCTTCTGCTTTGGGCACCGCGCGGCAAGAAGGACTGAAGAAAATGGCGTCGGCTGGTTCTTTTATACCCCTGGCGCACTGACGTCAGGGAAGAAGCGACAACAACCGACGCCGGACCTAGACTTTGGAATTCGGCCGACCGAGGACCCACCTGACGGCAGGAGAACCCATCTGTTATGACTGCAGCTGTATGCACGATGAACATCATAGTAACAGATAATGTAAAATAATGAGAATGTTTTATAACTGTGTATGAAATTCAGCTGAAATCCAGTGAAATAATACAAATTAATATAGGGATTTAGGAAGAGCCCACAAAAGAATCTATCTGTGAATGAGTTTTTGACAGACTACATTTTTATCACTACTGAAGAGGAAACACAGTAAAAAAAGTGTAAGACCCACATATTGTGCAAGGTTCAACTTGTTCTAGGTAAAGACAAATAATTAGCCTATTAATTACAGTTACAACAGCAAAGGACTGTCAGAGGTCAGGAAACATGCAACCTCTGTAACACCTAGTACAATACTGGAGTACATCAGACTGGGGGAAGAAAACCAAGATAACACTGCCTACAAGGCTTCGGACTGCTCCAGCCACTAGCATTACACTGAGTTGTATACTGCCTACAAGGCTTCGGACTGCTCCAGCCACTAGCATTACACTGAGTTGTATACTGCCTACAAGGCTTCGGACTGCTCCAGCCACTAGCATTACACTGAGTTGTATACTGCCTACAAGACTTCGGACTGCTCCAGCCTCTACCATTGCACGCAGTTGTATACTGCCTACAAGGCTTCGGACTGCTCCAGCCACTAGCATTATACGCAGCTGTATACTGCCCACAAGGCTTCAGACTGCTCCAGCCACTAGCATTACACTGAGTTGTATACTGCCTACAAGGCTTCAGACTACTCCAGCCACTAGCATTACACTGACTTGTATACTGCCTACAAGGCTTCGGACTGCTCCAGCCTCTACCATTACACGCAGTTGTATACTGCCTACAAGGCTTCAGACTGCTCCAGCCACTAGCATTACACTGAGTTGTATACTGCCTACAAGGCTTCGGACTGCTCCAGCCACTAGCATTACACTGAGTTGTATACTGCCTACAAGGCTTCGGACTGCTCCAGCCACTAGCATTACACTGAGTTGTATACTGCCTACAAGGCTTCGGACTGCTCCAGCCACTAGCATTACACTGAGTTGTATATTGCCTACAAGTCTTCGGACTGCTCCAGCCACTAGCATTACACGCAGCTGTATACTGCCCACAAGGCTTCGGACTGCTCCAGCCACTAGCATTACACTGAGTTGTATACTGCCTACAAGGCTTTGGACTGCTCCAGCCACTAGCATTACACTGAGTTGTATACTGCCTACAAGGCTTCGGACTGCTCCAGCCACTAGCATTACACTGAGTTGTATACTGCCTACAAGGCTTTGAACTGCTCCAGCCACTAGCATTACACTGAGTTGTATACTGCCTACAAGGCTTCGGACTGCTCCAGCCACTAGCATTACACTGAGTTGTATACTGCCCACAAGGCTTCGGACTGCTCCAGCCACTAGCATTACACTGAGTTGTATACTGCCTACAAGGCTTTGAACTGCTCCAGCCACTAGCATTACACTGAGTTGTATACTGCCTACAAGGCTTCGGACTGCTCCAGCCACTAGCATTACACTGAGTTGTATACTGCCTACAAGGCTTCGGAATGCTCCAGCCTCTAGCATTACACTGACTTGTATAGTGCCTACAAGGCTTCGGACTGCTCCAGCCACTAGCATTACACTGAGTTGTATACTGCCTACAAGGCTTCGGACTGCTCCAGCCACTAGCATTACACTGAGTTGTATACTGCCTACAAGGCTTCAGAATGCTCCAGCCTCTAGCATTACACTGAGTTGTATACTGCCTACAAGGCTTCGGACTGCTCCAGCCACTAGCATTACACTGAGTTGTATACTGCCTACAAGGCTTTGGACTACTCCAGCCACTAGCATTACACTGAGTTGTATACTGCCTACAAGGCTTTGGACTGCTCCAGCCACTAGCATTACACTGAGTTGTATACTGCCTACAAGGCTTCGGAATGCTCCAGCCTCTAGCATTACATGCAGTTGTATGCTTTTCAGTATAAAATGAAAACTGCAAAGCTGACATGCTAGTACATACTATGAATAAAATAACAAACAAAACAGTTGTAGAAGATATACCTAACATAATGGCAGATGTTTGACTGTTGTACTGCTGAAACAACCTAAGCCTTCTGTTACATCCTGCAGAGGATATAATGGTCAGCTAGTTCTCCAGAAGGACAAAACAGCAGCTGAGGCACCAACTTCTTCAGGACTTTCTTGTCCTCAAAAGGGAGACAGCCTACTCATTCAGAAATCCCCTAAAAAGTTAGGAATACATAACTTTTGTCTCAACAAATAACTAAATATAGAAAAACAAGCGGATGGGGGGATGGTGTCGCTACTGCAGCAGTGAGGAATTTGAATTTCTACTGTTATGGAAAGTTCAGTTTACACAACTGTACTATGTGCCCTTTAGGCTGTGTAGGCAGATTAGCTTATCCATCCTCGGAGGAGGATGGATATGGATCCAGGGGCCCCTGGAGTACAATCCTAGCAAAGTCTATCCTGGACATGGAGAATGGATCAAGTTTGTAATGCCTTGTACAATATGTAGAGGAATGCTTCAAGAGTTCACCCCTTTCCAATATACCATTAAAAAAGATAATGCTCGAGCATAATATGCCTTACTTCTGCCTGGAATAGATTTGCCATGGTGGGAAGAATGAATTGTAATAGCAAGGGACACCCATCTTGAATTAATCTGTTTTGGCACAGGTTCCTCTTCTTTGTCCCATCGGAGAGGATAAACAGCTGTTCAGCTTTCCTACAGTACACTGTTCTGTCATGGTAATACCCAAGTTACCTGTGCACATCCAGAGTAAAGAGAATCCTTTCTGCCTCATTTCTAGGATCTAGGTAGAAAACCAGTACAATGATGGCTTGATTCAAAGAAAACTATGAAACAACTTTTGGCATGATTGAGAGATTTGTTGTCAAATTTATCCTGTCTTTTTGGAAAAGCAAATAGGGTTTGACCACCAAGAGAGCTTGCAACCTCAATACTTTTCTTGCACAAGTGAAAGCAATAAGTAACACAGTCTCAGTTATGAACTGTAAATCAGCTAAATAAACGGGTTTAAAGGGAGACAAAATTAACTTTTCCAGCACAAAGATAAGATCCCAAACAGATGCCACCTGTTTCCTATGTTGTCTTAGATTCAAAACCCCCTTCAAGAACTGCTTGACGAAAGGCAGGGACAAATGTGGAGGATTCATGGGCAGTCATGGTGAAATGGTCAAAAGATGAACCTTGCTAGAGAAATAAGACAAGCCAGACGATTATAACTCGCACAAACATTTATGAACCAGTGGTACATAATCCCTGACTGGACCATGGTTATTAGAGTGGTTATTGCTTATCCAATCTCTCTTCGATATCTCTTCTAAACCCTGTGGTAAATTCTTATACTTATATTTTATATGTCCTACTAATTAACCCCTTTTTAACAGCAGATTCTGTTCTATATTCAACTAAAAACTCTATGAAGTAGAAGCTGAGGTGAAAAAAATGCCAATCAATAACCGAAAAAACCCCAAAAAACTCAGGAACGGTCAACTCAGAATAAAACACCTCACAAGTGATCCAAACTCATTTATTGATTGAGGACTTTCATCTCATCAAAGACTTCATCAGACTAAAAACCAGTAGCATTTAACCCTATTTATAACATACCAATTTAGAAACACAAAGGCTATTGATTCATTCCTCTGCAATCCTAAGCCAATTATTCCTTCCATATTTGACATACCTAAAAATCCATAGGAACCTAAACAACCCACTCCTTAGACTAATCATTGCTGCCAAAGGATCTAAGACCTACCCTCTGGCGATGTATGTGGATAGACAACTAAAATGAATTTTAAAACAATAACTAAAGAGTCACCACTCCCAGACCTTCTGGTAACAATCAATGTTCAGGACTTGCTTTCTGTTACACCCCACCCTGTTGGGTTGGAAAGGTACGCAAACATTTTAACTGACCATGACTATTTATCCAACAATGAACTGAGGTTAATTATGGGGTTTTTTAGCTTAATTTTGGACAATTATGTCTTTTCTGAGGGGGAGTATCATAAGCAAATTGGTGGTGTAGCCATGGGAGCTGCCTGTGCTCCTCTTTTTGTTAATATAGTTTTGTTATTTTGGGAACAGAACTAAGTGCTTAATTCTCCCTTTTCTGGCATGATACCTTCCTACATACGACTTTTAGATGATGTTTTTATTACCTGGAAGAGGTCCACGGATGTATTAAACAAATTTGCCCAATATATAAACAATACCAACGATTTTTTTAACTCATTACAGCACAGTACGCCTCCAGGTGTTTCTGCAGTTGCCTCCTACTGATGCCTCTAGGTGTCAAATATTGCTTGTTCATATTAGTATTAATAATTCCAAAATCATGCTACATACAAGGTGTCAGAATATTTTATCTTAACACATGCATGATTGCAAACACAGCTGTATTGATATTTGACCTCTGTCAATGAGTACTTGTTAGAACTGTAAGGTGATAACTTCATGTTTTTTAAAGGCTCAAGCCACACACACTGGGGTTAAAGGTATACAATCAAAAGACCTGTACTGGAGGGAATGAGATAAAATTCACACTGAAAATTGGATTATGTAAAGTTAATTATTTAAATGTGAGGTTAATTAAATATGTTGAAAACAAAAGAACTGAGTCAAAACTATACAGAAAAGAAAATTTGACTAACTCATACTTACACTTTAGTTGTAACTACCCCTTCCACCAAAAGAAAAGCACGGATAAAAGACAAATGGTTCAGGTTGCCCGTATGACCTCTGATATAGATGAACTGAAGGATGAATTACATTTTGTTGCTGGATTTTTTTTTTTTTTAGAACGAACATACCCGGGACCTTTAGTGATGGGAATTTTGGAAAGGTAGGATATGAATTAAGTTCCCTTTCTGGGTTCTAATGTGAACATCAGTCAGGTAATTGTATATGACGTGAATGAAAGTAGGAAGTATAACAGGAGAAATGGTAACTAAGAAGAACATCAACTAGAAAAAGGAGATGTGAACTACAACAGTACCTAATTCTAAAATGTAACCACGACACAAAAGAAATATCAAAAATGATTATGAAGTATTGGCATATTTTCTCTAAGATGCCCAACAGGTTAGAGGTCTTTTCAAAACTCCCATTATATAGTTACCGAAGGGGTCTAAATATTAAAGACATCTTTGAAAGCAAGTCTAACAAAAATACAAAGAAAAACTGACAAAAAAGATAGGTACTTAAAAATGAGGAGTGTGCAAACAATGTAAATACATGTCACATCGTTCAGAGTTGCAACTTCCTACCATTCAGATTCCAATAAAAGTCAATAGGTACTTTAACTGTTCCTTGAAGGGTGTAGTGTACCTTGCTTTTTGTCAACATTGCTCCTTTTACTACATAGGAAAGACTTAGAGATGTCTAAAAATGAGGTTTTATGAAATACAGAGACAGGTAGAAATGAATGCACTATACGGGCATTTGAGGGAACGTGAAAGGGGTGTTTTTTTGTTCTGGGTGCTGGAATAAATAGAGCCCAGTTTAAGGGGTGGACAGTAGAAAACGTGTTTTGAGTATTGAGAGTTAATATGGCAGCAGCGATTAAACGCAGGGGCTGCCCCGGGACTTAATAATTATCACTGGCTCCAGTTTTATACATGAGGGCAGCCAAGTATTAGTTTTACAAGATACTTAGCGTTTCCCAAGTAACTGTAGGTAGGAACAAATAAAGGTTGAAATAAGATGGTGGTGTGATGATTTGTGGATAGATAAAATATTTAATAGAGAGTTGTTTTTAGAAGATTTTTAACATATATATCCGTATATGTGTAACTTTAAAACCTAGATGTAAAGTTTTGTATTAAACACAAGTGTGTAAATCTCTCTCTCTCTCTCTATATATATATATATATATATATATATATACATATATATATAGGTCCCCTTCAGTCGATCGAACTCTTATAAGTTCGAAACACATATGGCCGAGACCATATGTTCAAACTTATAAAAGTCCGATCTGACTAAATAGAGATCTCCGTACAGAGCTGAAAGGGAAGATCTCCCATTTCCGCAATGTAGTGCGATCTCAGAGTTGATATATTTAAGTAAGGGGGTGAGGGGTGCAGGGGAGCGTTGCCCCCCTGCTATAGACATTTAATTTTGTGTTTTTTGTGTTTTTACATCAGTTTTCAAACTTTTTCAAGTTTGAACATATGGTCTCTCACCCCCTAAAGGGCCCATCTCTATACCAGAAGAATGCAAAGTTCCTGTAATCACGGCTGCACAGGTAAAAAAAACACACTCTCCAAAGCCAAGAACACAGCATCCATGGGACCTGACAACATCCCAGGCTGTGTTCTACATGAACTACAGAATGAACTGGCACCCCACTTAAGTACCATGTTCAATCATAGCCTCACCTCAGGCTTTGTGCCCATTGAATGGCACACAGCAATGGTTATCCCACTCCACAAAGGGGGAGCCACCACGGACCCTGGGAACTACTGCCCCATTAGCCTGGTGAGCCTGGTCTGCAAGGCTATGGAACGTATCATCAAGGAACTTATACAGAATGACATTGGTAATCTCCAAACTCTGGACCCTACCCAGTTCGGGTTTGTAAAAGGCAGATCATGTCTCCTAAACCTGATAGACTTCTTTGAAGCGGTCACCAAAGCCGTACATGAGGATAAGGTGGTTCACACAGCCTCTCTAGATCTCGCCAAGGCTTTCGTCACCATCCCTCACTCTGGAATTATAGATAAACTCACTAAACTAGGTATAAATCCCTATGTCACAAGATGGGTTGCCAACTGGCTCACTTACAGAACCCACACTGTAAAAGTAGCAGACTTTAAATCCAACTTCAGACACGTGACAAGTGAAGTACCACAGGGTTCAGTCCTAGGTCCTCTCCTGTTTGTATCTACTTCTCTGAAGTACAGGCTAACACAGAAACAAAGTTCGCAAATGACTGCAAACTAGGAGCCATAATCAGAACTCCTAATGTTGTGTACATCCTACAAAAGGGTCTCACTGAGACAGATGCCTGGTGTCAAAGCCATGGCCTCAAGCTCAATGCCACAAAGTGCATTGTCATCCCTTTTGGTAAAAACTCTGTACCAATGAACTACCACATAAGCGGTAGTCTACTTAACACCGAAAGTGTGATAAGAGACCTTGGGGCACAGGTGGACAGTAGTCTCTCCTTTGATAATCACATCGCCATAGTAGTCAGGAAATTCTTCTATGTGGCACACCTCATCACAAAAGGTTCCTCATCCAGGAAAAAAGAGGTCATTGTTCCCCTCTACCCATCACTCATTAGACCCATTATACTATGATACAACACCCCTTTTGGTATGCACCTCACAAGACATCTACAACAACTGGAAAGGCCGCTGAAATACCTCACAAAGAGGATTACCGGCCTCAAACAGATGCCCTACGCAGACAGTCTCAAAAAACTCCAGCTTTACTCTGTCGCATACCGCCTACTCAGAGGCGATCTCTGCCTAACATACAAAGCTATGACAAACCCAGAGCTGTTGGGACATGCTCCACTTAAAGAAATCCCAATCTGTCCGAGCTACACGCTCTAGGGACCTACACCTTGTCACCACAATTAACAGAACATGCTGGAGGGATAGATTCTTGTCCCAGAGACTTCCCATACTCTGGAACAAACTACCTATCTGTATCAAACAAAGCTCCTCATTAGCACTCTTCAAGAAAAATCTTGATGATTGGATGGGAGCTAGGCAATTCACCCTGGGGATCACTTTTGTGGCTCTGCTTGACAGGGGCACAGGAAAATACTTTTCTTGGGTGGCACAAGCCAGAGTACCATTTGGCTAGGCTTATATAGGCCCTAGGGCCAATAGCCTACTACCTACCTATGAACCTATGAATTGGACCCATATATATATATATATATATATATATATATATATACACACACACACTAGAATCTGGTATTTTTCCTAATTTTCAAGATTATATAAGCGATATACATTTAAAATGTACTTAAAGTGGAAATGCAACATATTGTAATAAAGACATTTTTACTTGTGGTGGCTAGGAAGTGAAGGAACAACATTTCTTAACTGGTTGTTATAAACAGGGTTAAATGCTATATGTTTTTATTCTGACAAAAGTATTTGATAAGACAAAAGTGGTAAATCAATACATGAGTTTGAATCACTTGCAAGATGTTTTATGTTCATAGGTTGGTACTAGGCTATCAGCCCTAGGGCCTATGCAGGCCTAACCATAACAATTCCCTGGATATTTCTTCCCACAATATTTACTTCTCCAGGCCCCTGTCTAGCAGGGTGACTGACATGATCCCCGGGGTGAATTTCCTATCTCCCATCCAATCATCAAGGTTCCTTTTGAAGAGAGCCAAAGAAGCGCTCTGCTTGATATGTATGGGCAGTCTATTCCAGAGTATGGGGAGTCTCTGGGTCAGGAACCTATCCCTCCAGCATGTTTTGTTCATTGTGATGACAAGGTTTAGATCCCTGGAGCGTGTGGCTCTGAGGGATTGGGATTTCTTTAAGTGGAGCATGTCCGACAGCTCAGGGTTTGACATGGCCTTGTATGTTAAGCAGAGATCACCTCTGAGTAGACGATATGCCACAGAGTATAGCTGGAGTTTTTTTAGACGGTCAGTATATAGCATCTGCTTTAGGCCTGTGATTCTTTTAGTGAGGTATTTCTATGGCCTTTCAAGCTGTTGCAGATGTCTTGTGAGGTACATACCAAACGAGGCATTATACTCTATAATGGATCTAATGAGGGATGAGTACAGTGGGACAATGACCTCCTTTTTTCTGGATGAAAAGCCCTTAGTGATGAAGTGTGCCACATAGAAGGATTTCCTGACTGTTGTGGCAATGTGGTTATTGAAAGTGAGACCACTGTCCACCTGGGTCCCTAAGTCTCTCATCACAATTTCGATGTTTAGTGTCCTGCCACCTATGTGGCAATTCATGGGTACATGTTTTTTTCCAAAGGGGATAACTATACATTTCTTGGCATTAAGCTTGAGCCCATGGCTCTGGCACCAGGCATCTGTTTCTGTAAGGCCCTTTTGTAGAATATCCACGTCATTTGGGGATTCAATAATGGCTCCCAGTTTGCAGTCATCTGCAAACTTTGTTAGCCAGAGTCCCTTAGTGTTGGCCTGTACTTCAGAGAAGTAGATGCCAAACAAGAGTGGTCCCAGGACTGAACCCTGAGGTACTCCACTTGTCACTTGTCTGGAGCTGGATTTGGAGTCGGCTACTTTTACTGTCTGGGTTCTGTCAGTAAGCCAGTTAGCAACCCATCGAGTGACATAGGGATTTATGCCCAGTTTAGTAAGTTTATCTATGATTCCAGAGTGGGGGATGGTGTCAAAGGTCTTGACGAGGTCCAGATAGGCTGTGTGGACTGCCTTACCCTCGTCCACAGCAATGGAGACTGATTCGAAGAAGTCAATCAGATTCGGGAGACAAGATCGGCCCTTCACAAACCCAAACTGGGTGGGGTCTAGTGTTTGAAGGTTACCAATGTATTTGTTTATAAGTTCCATGATAATTTTATTTATTTATTTTATTTTACATTTGTTGACCGGGCTAATCCAACTGGATACATGTCCATTTTCAGTGGAGGCCCGAGGAGAAAAGCTCCAGTAAAAAAACAAATTAAAAACATCCTCGGAAAAAAAAAAAGCACAGAGACATATCGTACAACTATTAGAAAATAACATTAATATAGAATGATGCATCATCAGATTAACAAAAATTTACAATTTACATATTTTGATTTGTAAAAATTTACAAATACCAAAACATAATTTACAAGAAAGTACCGTTAAAAAGTGAGTTAAAGAATCAAACATGGAAAGTAGTAGTCAGGAATGATAATGTTAGAAATTAAGAGAAAAGATTAGTTTATAGAGAGTTACATAAAGAGGATTATAGTTCAGAATATTCTGTTTTAAATGAAACAGGAAAATTAGTGAAAATTAGATAATACGTTCCATGCCCTTGCAAATCAGGCTTGTCAGACTGATGGGACTGTAGTTCCCAGGATCCAAGGTGGATCCTCCCTTGTGGAGCGGGATAACTGTAGCTGTGCGCCACTCAGTAGGCATGAAGCCTGAGGTGAGGCTATGATTAAACATGACACTTAGGTGAGGTGCCAGTTCATTTTGTAGTTCATGTAGTATACAGCCTGGGATGTCATCTGGTCCCATGGATGCTGTATTCTTAGCTTTGGAGAGTGCGGTTTCTACCTGTGTGGCCGTGATTATCGGAATTTGGCAATCTTTTGGTATTGAGATGGGCCCTTTAGGGGGTGAGAGTGGGGTGAAGTTGGCACTAAATCGATCTGCCAGGATATTGGCAGTATCCTTGAGATCAGTATATTTAATGTCATTCTGTTGTAACTCAGAGCAGATCTGAGCATTGCCATTTAAATTTGTGACATAACTATAGAATGCCTTGTAGTTGTCTTTGGAATCTTTGGCAATTTTATTTTCGTAACTAACTTTTGAGGATTTTATGAGGGATCTCAGCTTCTTACTGAGGCTGGTGAGGGAGTTTTTTGCATCCTGGGATTTTCCTCTTTTTTGCAACAGTTTCTTCCTTCTGTTGTATAGTTTGTTTATAGCAGGGGACCACCAGATTGCCTTCTTTTTTTTTGGAGAAGAGCATCTTGGTTCTATTTGGGATGGCGCGATTCATGCACGAGTGGATGTGCTCGTACAGTGCCTTAGTGTAGGATTCTGCAGTCGAACTTCCAGATCCCGTCTGCGTGGGTGTTGTGAAGTTTGTCACTTCTGACTTCAGTAGCTTGAAGTTAGCTTTGGAGAAGTTTTTCAGGAGGTTTCCTTACTGGGGGGTGGGGGTGGGATGCGGATGTCAAGGGTGATTTGCTTATGGTCAGACCTGACCAATGAGGGGGTGACCATTGGTGTGGAGCATCTATCTCCCATGTTGGTAATGACCAGGTCTAGGATATTGGAGCCTCTGGTGGGACAATGGATTAGTTGATCCAGGGCGTTGGAATTTATAAATTCCAAGAACCATTGGTAAAAGGAGTTGGTACCCGAGTAGTTTTCCCAGTTAATGGCAGGGTAGTTGAAATCACCCAGTATTAGGGTGTTTGGTTGTATCTTAATATTTTCCAGTATGTTTAGAAAGGTGTAGTGAGAATCTTGGGGCATGGATGGGGATCTGTGGCGAGCTGCAATTTGGATTGCAGTCTTACCTAGTGTTAGTTGCACCTGGAGAATTTCAGATGCGTTGTGTTGGGCAACTAGCCTGGAGGTGTGAATATCCATGGTAAATATGGACACTCCTCCACCTTTAGTGTTTCGGTCCTGGTTTTGTGGCCGAAAAGTGTGGTAAGAATTGTAGCCTTGTATTGCAGGGGTGCTCTCTGGAGCCTTGAACCAGGTCTCAGTTACTGCACAGATATCGATGTTCTCCATTTTAAGAAGTGCCTCGAGAGAGTGCATTTTGAGGTTTAGACTTCTAGCATTGAGTAGCATTACCTTCAGATTTTGCATGCTTCTATTTGTTATGGTGGTGTTTTTACCCTTTGAACCTTGCCTAAAAAAGGCACTATAGGGGTGGCAAGAGCTTTAGCCAGTAACCTGAATCCTAGGGGTGACAGGTGCAGGCCATCTCTGGCAAAGCATCGTGGTTTGTCGATCATGTCTTCCAAGGCAGACAAATACTGGATCCCCTTTGAAT
This sequence comes from Protopterus annectens, assembly GCF_019279795.1. Classification (NCBI taxonomy): domain Eukaryota; kingdom Metazoa; phylum Chordata; order Ceratodontiformes; family Protopteridae; genus Protopterus; species Protopterus annectens. The sequence continues at coordinate 171,086,000 of NC_056748.1, forward strand.
GACACCAGAAGCTTAGCCAATTGTTGAAGTCAATCATTTTGTCCTTATACTGTGGTATCATTCTTGGCGAAGGCAGGATGCTACTCAGGGCTAGGGTCATACCTGCCTGGGTCACATGATCCAAGAGCTCTTCCATATCTCTTTTCATGTAGTCCAGGGAGGTACGTCTCAATTCATTCACTCCAGCATGGGCAATGACAGAGTCATATTTGTACTTGTTGTGGAGTGATTTAAGTGCATGCGCTATGTGGCGGATCCTGGCACCCGATAGGCAGCTGACTGTAATTTTCTCCTTGTTCAGTCTGGTGAGTGGGACATCAGTGTGCCTAACTATAGGGTCACCTATGACTAAAATGTTGGGTACATTGTCTTGCCTTAAGGGCTGTTGTTGGGTGGCACACTGGTGTTGTGAGCTATGTGTCACTTTGGTTGTGACTGGTGTTTGTTTGCGTTTCAGCTTCGGAGGTCCTTGTTGCTTGGGCAGGTTAATGTTAAGGGCCTCCGCATATGCGGGTTTAGTGTTGCTATGTGTGGGTGTTGATGGTGTGGGTTTTAAAGGGCTATGAGTTGCTTGAGGTGTGATGCAGGTGTTAACCTTCTCCTCTTGACTGTCTAGCACAATCTTGGCCGGAGAGAGCTTTGCTTCCAGTTTGGCTATGTAAGTGCATCTCTCGCAGGTTGTAGTGCTGGGTGGTAGGAGGAGAGGATTGTCTGTGTACATGAGGCAGTTGCTGCATTTAAGGTGTTTTATTATGAGTTGGCCATTCCTGAAGTTTTCTCTCATTTTTTTTTTTTTTGGTTATCAACTAAAAACTCTACCAATGTGGGTATTTCACTTAGTATAGCCTCCAAGGCTAAGAAAATCATAAGGCCTTCTTTAGCTATATCAGGAACCTTAATCGCTTAAATGTAACTGTGAAGATATGTGAAGGCTGCTAGCCTAACTAGATAGGATTTTGTAGATAATTCTGTCATTTGTAAATATTAATGAAAGTCACATGCTTGTTCCCTTTGTTAAATGTTGAACTTCAAAAATGTAAACACATTGCACTCTGCTAGAAGAAATCTTATAAGTGAAGCATTGTATAATTCTTTGATCTCAAACTCGGAGCTGAGATGTCTGCATGAAGGAATTCTTGCTATTGTTTTGAGACCAGAGTTAATTGCTAGAATTTGAATTTATAATGTGTTTTATTGCTGTAGCTTCCTGACCAGGTGCAAGATCAAAAAGCCTGTTACACTCTGGGTTTCTGTTAGCCTGGGAACCAGAGAGAAATGATGTAATCTGAAAAGAGTCAGTAGTAATGTGTTATCAATTTAAGGACAGAGAGACTGAGGGCATTTTGTATTTGTCTTGAGAACATCCAACTTACCAGCACTCTGCCTGCGCTCTACATGTAAGTTTATTTTAGAACTGTGTTTGTTCTTAGATATAGCTAGAAAATGGGAAGATTAGACTAATTGTTTTTGTGTACTGATGCCAGAACTATGTTACTGTATTATTTTAAGCATTTTCCTGTGATCTCTGAACTCTTAACTAGCACTGTGTAGTAAGAAGTATTGTCTTGTGTTTTTATTATTTATTATTAAATATTTTTAAACCTTTCAACTTTGGCTGTTTTATGTAGAGATAATTTAAGCTCTAGAGTACATTGCATGCATATAGCGATACTGTCCAAGCCACCCCAAATAAGCCTTGCTGTTCAATCACACTTACCAGTTGGATAATAATATTGCACAGTAATAATTGGGCACCCTTTGATAAGGGCCTTATTTAGCAGCTGATATTAGTGGTTGGTGGTGGTAATTACAACCTTATAGCCTGGACAGAAGGGGCATAGCTGGAGAACCTGTGCCAGCCTCCACAGGAGTGTCTGTGTGTTTGTATATAACTCATATCCCACAGTGTGTACGTGTGTGTCAGCTACTTGGGCAGAGACACAAAGCACTGGCTAGACAGAGAGGAGTACAGAAAGCTGACAAGAAGCCAGCTGGCTGAGATGTGCCAGGCTAGGGGACTGGTGCATGGAAACCTGACTAAGGCAGACATGATTGCAGCTTTGGTCACAGCTGCATCAGAAAATAGCAACCAGGAGGATGATCAAACTGGCCATGGAGATGTACAACACTCAGAGAATGGACAGCTCAACCTTTCTGCAGAGGACTTAAAAATCCATCTGGAGCTAAAGAGACTTGAGTTGGAGGCCAGACATTTGGAAACAGAAGCAGCAGAGAAACTGAGATGTCTACTGGTTGAGGAGAATGATAAACTGCTATGTCTGGAAGCTGAGGAGAAGGAAAGGCAGAAGCAGCATGAAAAGGAGATAATGACTCTTTGCCAGAGTCATGGAGGTAATGGGGAAGGGAGTAACTGGACCCCAGAAGAACAAATGGTCAGTAAATTTCTTCCGTAGTTTACAGAGGGGGATAATTTTGATAGTTTCATTCATATGTTTGAGAGGGTATGTAAATAGTATGATGCTGACCAAAGGCTCTGGGTACGGTTCCTGACCCCTTTACTCCATGGCAAAGCTGTAACTGTTTTGTCCAAAATGTCTGACACTGACTATTTTAATTATACTGCAGTTAAGAATTGTTTGTTAGAATTCTTTAAGCTAACACCTGAAGCGTATAGGAAAAAGCTTTGTGAGCATAGACGCAAGGCAGATGAAAGTGTGTGTGAATATGTTGCTGAACTGAGCACTTACTTTCATAGGTGGGTGAGTGGATGTCAGGGCACCACTTTTGAAGGGCTGGCAGACCTTTTGATGAGGGAACAAGCCCTTAGCACTTTGCCTGAGGACACAAGGATCTGATTAACTGATAGATAATGTGCTACTTCAGAGGAGTTGGGGAAGAAGGGAATCCTATACCTAGCAAGCAGGGCATCCCTGCACAGGAATGGGACCCCCAGTACTGCTCATGGGTTTAAAGGAACCCATGGTGGGCAGTCCAGACAGACTGCCCCAACAGAATCTGCCAGTACCAGGGGAAGCCACTAGTCCAGGTACATGTCCAGGACCTAGGATTAAATGTTTTGAATTCAACCAGTGGGGCCATGTGGCATACAGTTGCCCATGGAAGCAAGGTGAGGAATAAAAGGTGATGGAGCCACTAAGTGGGAAAGACAAAATGCAAACAGTAGGTTGTCCTGAGACAACAGGGGACAGGGGTACCGGATCTACCATCCAGCAGGTCTCCTGATAGGGAAGGATTTTGATGAGGCAGTACCATGTGTTTATGCAGTTACACGCAGTCAGGCTTCGAGACAAGCATGTGGGTCTGGTAGCCTGGAGGAGACCCAGACAGATCGCATACTTGCAGCCAGGATGGGTGAGGTGGTTACTTCAGGGACGAAACTATGCTGTAGCAGAGAGACTGAAGATGAGCCACAGCTGCTTGTGGGTACTGACATTCTCTTGGACAGAGTCACTGCAAAGGTAGAAGTGAGTAGTAGTATCCAGTCGGACAGTGAGGCACTACTGTCAGAGGATGCCTGACTTCCTGTGGAAGGGGAGCTGGGAAGGGTTGAAAAGAAAGAGTTGAGACAGGCTCAATTCTCAGACCCTACATTACAAGGCCTGGGGCAGGTAGCTAGTGAGGCACCTGATTCTCAAGGGAAGGGGGAATCTGTATACTGGGACAAAGGGTTACTGTACACAAAGTGGGCCCCTGAGGAAGGGCTAGAAGGTGAGAGGGTACAGCAGCTGGTAGTGCCTAGAGCCTACCATCTGGCACTTCTAGCCATAGCCCATGATATTCCCTTTGCATGTCATATGGGCATAAAACATACAAAGAGACGTATTATGCAGAACCTATCCTGGCCTGGAATTTCCAGAGATGTAACAGGGTACTGCAGGATCTGTGAGCAGTGCCAAAAGGTGGGTAAGCAGGAGACAAGGTGAGACCTCCTTTGATGCCTTTGCCTGTGATTGAGGAGCCATTTTAGAAGGTAGCTATAGAGACTGTGGAACCTCTGAGTACCCCAAGTTCCACAGGGGGAAAAAGTATATCCTAGTGGTAGTAAATTATGCTACAAGATACCCTGAGGCAGTGGCTTTGTCCACCTTTGGGACAGAAATGGTGGCAAATGCTTTGTTAGAGATTTTCAGCAGGGTAGGTTTCCCAAAAGAAATACTGGCTGACAGAGGTGGCAATTTAATGTCAGACCTGCTGGTTTGTCTGTGGAAGTACTGTGGGGTGAAGCACCTGAAGACCACCCCTACCATCCCTAGACTAATAGTCTGGTTGAGAGGTTAAACTCTACAATCAAGTCCATGTGATGGGCATTTGCAGACTAGTTTAAGAAGGAGTGGGACAAATATTTGCATCTGTTGTTTGTTTACAGAGAGGTTCCCCAGGAATCCATAGGTCTTTCACCTTTTGAGTTGTTGTTGCATGGGCATAGGGTGGTGGGACCTCTACATTTAATTCGAGAGGAGTGGGAAAGTGAGTGTGAATCTCACAAAGAGTCTGTTGTGGCATATGTCCTAAACCTCAGGACAAGGCTCAGGGAACTCATGGGCTTGGTCCAAGAGAATCTGCCAGAAGCCCGACAACAGAAAAAGGTGTGGTATGACAGGAATGCTCAAGCTAGAGAGTATGCTGTGGGGCAGCATGTAATGGTTCTCATTCTTGTCAGACAAAACAAGCTGCAAGCGGCTTGGGAGGGACCCTACAAGGTGGTAAGAAAGGTAAGTGATGTTAACTACATGGTAGAAAGTACAGTTGTGTACACCTACCATAAATGTAGATGTTTGAGTGTCTTCACCGTTGCAGTCATGACTGTAGGGGTTCTCCCCTGCCGGCAGGCAGCCCTCGGTCGGCCAGAATCCCAAAGTCTGGGTCCGGCGTCGGCTGTTCAACCATGCTCCCTGACGTCAGAGCGCCAGGAGTATAAAGCTGACAGCTGACGCCATCTTCTCCAGTTTTTCTTGCCCCAGATATCAAGAGTCCCAAAATGAAAAAGGTCCTACAACCTCTGCAAATACACCTCAGAAGAATGGTGAAAAAAGGAAATACACAAAAGTAAAAATAAGAGGGGACAGGAGGGAGGGAAACCCAGACTGCAACAGTGAAGACACTCGAGCATCTACATTTATGGTAGGTGTACACAACTGTACTATGATCATCGTGTTTCACTGTTGCAGTCATGACTGTAGGGTAGAATCCCAAAGCTGAAAGAAAGGGAGGTGGTCATAAAGAGGAAGGGGTGGATAAAAGGCCCTGCAAGACTGCAGAGGCAAAGCCTGCCCTAGACTTAGAGTAGAGAGGTAGATTGTAGTGCTTAGAAAAAGTATGCACTGAACTCCAAGTTGCAGCTTCCAAAATGTCCTTGGTAGGAACTCCCCTGAGGAAGGCCACAGAAGTGCCAGCAGCTCTGGTGGAATGAGTCCGTATACTCCCTGGGATTTGCTTTCCATGGTGAGAATAACAAAATCTGATTCCATGAGCAATCCATTTAGAAATGGTCTGTTTTGGCTTTACCTTGGGAACTTGAAGCATAAGAAACAAACAATTGTTCTGATTTTCTGATGCCCTTGGTTCTGTTCAGGTAAAAACGTAGTTGTCTTTGTACATCCAAGGAATGTAAGATCCTTTCCCCTTTATTTTGAGGAGTGGGGAAAAAGGTTGGCAAGTGGATAGTTTGATTTAAAGCCACTTTGGAAACCACCTTAGGCATGAAGGTAGGATTTGTCCTCAAAGATACCCTGTCTTGATGAAAAATAATATATGGTTCCACAGCCATAAGAGCTTGTAACTCAGAAACTCTCCTGGCAGAGGTTAGGGCTAACAGGATAGCTGTCTTCCAAGATAAAAACTTGATGTCAGAAGAGGCAGCAGGCTCAAAAGGAGGCAAGGTTAGTTTTTCAAAAACAAAGTTGAGATCCCAAGCAGGAATGGGAGGAGATCTAGGAGGTCTTAAGTTCTTAGCTCCTCTGAGAAACTGTCTCATGAGCTGGTGGGAAAAGATGGGAGGGTCTGTATTATAATGAGCAGAAATAGCAGAGGCATGTATCTTAATGGAACAAAAAGAGAGACCCTTATGTAAGAGATCTGTCAAGTAAAGTAAAATTAAAGAAATGTTAGGAAGAAGAGGATCAGAATCCTGAGCCTGCATCCAGGAACAAAATCTTTTCCATTTTCCTGCATAAGATTTTCTAGTGCTAGGACGTCTGGCTTCTAAAATGACATCCATAACCTGCTTGGGCAGTAAAGAAGAAATCAAAGGCCCTGGATTAACCAGGCCGCCAGGCTGAGAGTTCTGACATGAGAGTGTAGAACCTGACCCTGATGCTGGGACAGAAGGTTCGGAGATGGAGGTAAAACCCAAGGGGGCTCCAGGCATAGGTTTTTTAGAGTTGGATACCAAAACTGCCGAGGCCAATTTGGAGCCAGCAAGATAATCATCTTGGGCTTGTCCTGTTTTATCTTCAATAAAACCCGTGGAAGAAGAAGAAGAGGCGGAAAGGCATATCCAGAGAGGTTCCTCCAACTGAATGACAGGGCATCCACTTTCCAAGCTTCTCTGTGGAAAGTCCTGGTGCAAAAATTCTGTAGTTGATAATTGAGATGGGATGCAAAGAGGTCTATGTGAGGACATCCCCAGACTGCTGTTATCATCCTGAAAATTTTGGTGTCCAGCATCCACTCGTGTGGATCCGAAAGGTTTCGGCTCAGACTGTCTGCCAGAAAGTTTTGTTTCCCTGGTAGAAACTGAGCTTGAAGATCCAGATTGCAAGCCAGAGCTGTGTTCCATAGATCCATAGCTAGTCTGCAAAGGGGGTAGGAATGAGATCCCCCTTGCTTATTTATGTACCACATAACTGTGGTGTTGTCTGTCCATATCAGTAGTTGTCCTGGTTGTAAAAGATTCCTGAAGGCCAATAGAGCTTTCTGAACGGCTAACATTTCCTTTAAGTTGATATGCAGGTGCTTCTGATTCTTTGACCAAAGGTCCTGCAGACAATTGCCCTGAAAATGAGCTCCCCAAGCATAATCTGAGGTGTCCATGGTTAGAATCTGAGTGGCAGGAGGCAGACGAAAGGGTTTCCCTTTGTTTAGAGCACATGCCCTGGGCCACCAAAGAAATTCCTTTTGAAGGCAAGGAAGGACGGAGATCAGTATGTCTAAACTGTGGCAATGCTGAGACCATACACTTTTTAGGTACCACTGTATTTTCCTCATGTGTAGTCTTGCATATCGTACGAGAAGGATGCAGGAGGCCATGTAACCCAAAGCCTGCAGGAATTTCCTTGCAGATAGTTAAGTTAGAGTTGCCAAGGTTTTGAAAGTTGATGCCAGCTGTAATTGTTTTTCAGATGTCAGAAATGCCATCTGGGTTGTGGTGTTTAGAAGTGCACCCAGAAAAGTTATCTGTTGTGATGGTGTCAAATTTGACTTTTTTATGTTTACAGAGAATCCCAGGAACTTGAGGAGGTTCTGTACAAATTCTAGATGCTGGAGTAAGACATCCTTGCTGTCTGCCTGAATTAGACAATCATCCAGATAAGGGTAAATGTGAATTCCCTTGAGTCTGCAGTAAGCTACTACTGGAGCCAGGCATTTGGTGAAGACCCTGGGCACAGTAGACAATCCAAAGGGCAGCGCAGAGAATTGAAAGTGCATCGATCCGGCCTTGAACCTGAGGTATTTTCTGCGATCCTGCCTGATGAGAATGTGTAAATATGCCTCCTTTAAATCCAAAGTTACCATCCATGCATCTTTGGACAGCAATGGAAGTAGCTGCTGTAGAGTAAGCATCTTGAATTTTGGAATCACTAGAAAGGTGTTCAAGACCGAGATTTCCAGAATGGGTCTCCATGAGTTTTGCTTCCTTGGGACTAGAAAGAGCCTTGAGTAAAAACCTTTTCCCATCTCAGAAAGAGGAACCAGTTCTATGGCATTCATAGCCAAAAGAGCTTCCACCTGGTTTAAGACCTCCGTCCATTGATGTTTTGGAAGGTCTGGCCATCCGCTTGGCCTTGGCAAGGTATGAAAATGGAATTTGTAACCTCTTAAAACCACATCCAAAACCCATTTGTCTTGGGTTATTAGAGTCCAATTTTGATAAAAAGAGAGAGTTTTCCTCCAAGAGGGGCTTCCAGGCAAGAAGTTCCTGTAGCCCAACAGAGGGAGTCATTGAGTTTGTTTCCTTTGAGATTGTGACCTGTCCTCTCCTCCCCTAGGGGTGGAAGCAGTCCACTGTCTTGGTCTATAAGCAGCTTGTGTTTGAGGCCTCCCTCTGGAGCGTCTATATCTACCCCTCTGAGGCCTGTCTGAAGTGGGGAAGGACCAATTTTTTGAAGGCCAATTCCTGCTAAATCTAGGTGGCTGTACTTGTAAGAAATCTTTAACTGTTTGCATGGATTTCGCCTTATCCTCAATCATTTTAATCACCTCTTCAGCTTTTGATCCAAACAAAACATTATGCTGAACAGGAGCATCCAATAATTTAGCCTTTACTTGTTCAGGTAAACTTTGTTCCTTTAGCCATGCATGCCTTCTAATGACTGTGCCAGAGGCCGCAGCCCTACAAGAAGCCTCCAAGGCATCAAAACCGCAGTGCAAACCATGCTTCCCAACCTGTTCAGTGGCATGCAATAAGTCATGTAATTCCTTATCATCTGCACAAGCAGAAATGGAAGTAAGCTTTTGTTTTAAGACAGACAAGAGAAACTGCTGGTATTTAAGCATATGAAACTGGCAGTTTAAAGCCCTAATGGACAAAGTAGCAGAAGTGTACACCTTTTTGCCCCATCTTTCTAAGGATCGAGAATCCTTTTCAGTAGGAATGGGATTTTTGGCAGAAGTGGCCTTAACTCCCTTAGGACCCTGAGAAATGGTTTCAGGGTCAAAAGAAGGGTTCTTGTATAAAAACTGATGGGAATCAGGAACCCTGTAATATCTATCAGGCTTAACAGGAGCAGGAGGAAAGGAGTCAGGGGTTAAGTTAGCCTCTGAAAAGGCATCATCCACAATATCCAAAACGGGAGGAATAGCCAGGGGTCTATGTTGGGGAAGAAGAAGAAAATCCCTCAGTCTTTTCTTGGATTCCGAATACTCCTGTCCTTCCCAGTGGAAATGTTCCCTCATTTCATGCAAAGTTTCCCCAAAAGAGAAATCCTCAGGGGGGAGAAGCTGAAGGAATGGATTCTTCAGCATCAGAATCCTCATAAGGAGGGAAAGAAAATTCCTGATCAGAAGAAGAAATTGAGGAAACAGAAGCCTGATCAGAGGAATCATAATAAACATCCTGCCTTGGCCTTTTGTCTGGAGGGGGATGTGAACCCCTAATCATAGTAAGTAAATCCTCCGCCATCTTGAGTAACTGTTTCTGTGACTTGGGAGCTGGTTCAAAAGAGGCCTGTGTTGAAGTCTTTGATTTAGAAGGAGTCTTTGCCTTTGTCTTTGGCTTTGCCTTTACTAGTAGCTGTGTAGGCCTGAAAACCCCTTCAGAAGCCGGTACCTGCATAGCGGCTCCGGACCCATCCGAAGCAGCATTGTCCGAAGGTCCTGCAACAGAAATATTTAAAGGCCTGGTTGGCTCCTCGTGACAGTCCATTTCGGCCGTCGGTTCTGTAATGGCCGACTACAGGGACTGCAAAAGTGCCTCACTGACGACGGCCGAACCTGAAGCTGGCTCTGCTTGTGTGGTATCATCAGATTTGGACCTCGGAGGCCTGTCTTTATCCTTGCGATGTTTGTGAACTCCGGTAGCCGGGACCATATCCAACGACATTTTGTAGTTAAAGCGCCTACCAAAGTGATGAAAAGCAAAATCGTACCTTTGCTTAATTGTACGTTGATTGAATCTAGCACAAAACCGACAACTAGCTACGTCGTGGTCAGGGCCTAAGCAAGGAATACAGTAAGAATGAAAATCCTTATGAGGTATTTGCTTCCCACATGAAATACAATTATTAAATTTTTCTGACATCGGAGTGGAGCAAGAAAAAAGTTTCTACGGGTACTTAGCTTTGAGTGGAGAAGAAAGTCTTGGACGAAGTATATCAGAAAAATTCGTCAGGAGTCAGCCGACCGGCACTTGCGAACTGCTATCACCGCACGGCAAGAAAGACTGGAGAAGATGGCGTCGGCTGTCAGCTTTATACTCCTGGCGCTCTGACGTCAGGGAGCATGGTTGAACAGCCGACGCCGGACCCAGACTTTGGGATTCTGGCCAACCGAGGGCTGCCTGCCGGCAGGGGAGAACCCCTACAGTCATGACTGCAACAGTGAAACACGATGAACATCTGCTAGGCAGGAGGCAAAGGCACAAATTGTACCATGTTAACATGATGAAACCTTACCATGATAGGGAGGACCTTGTGCTGAGCATTTGCAGTGGAAAGCAGAAGGCGTCTGAGGGAGATCTGGTGACTGATCTCCTCAGTGAGGCTCAGACTGACACCTCAGTGGAAGGGGTAGCAATGTCCTAGCAGCTATCTCCTACCCAGGTTTGAGAAATCCGAGCAGTGTTACAGGGACATGTTCACTGGGAAACCAGGGTGCACCCACCTGGTACAGCATCAGGTGGATACAGGACCACAAAGGCCTATTAGGCAGGCCCCTTACAGAGTGCCTGAGAGAGTCAGACAGACTCTGAGGGAGGAGATACAGAAAATGTTGGAACTAGGGGTAATCCAGGAGTCTAGCATTCCCTGGGCCTCCCCAGTGGTACTGGTGCCAAAGAAGGATGGCAGCACCAGGTTCTGTGTGGACTACAGGAAATTAAATAGTCACACAGCATCAGATACTTACCCCATGCCTAGGACAGATGAGGCCCTAGAGCAGCTGGGTGGGGCTAAGTATCATTGATCTTACCAAGGGTTACTGGCAGGTGCCCTTGACTCCCAGTGCTAAAGAGAGGTCAGCCTTTGTGACTCCTTTTGGCTTGTATGAGTTCACAAAGATGCTCTTTGGGATGACAAATGCCCCAGAAACTTTCCAGAGGCTGGTAGATCATATCCTAGCAGGAGCAGGAGGGTTTGTCCTTGCTTACATAGATGATATTGCTGTCTACAGCCATTCCTGGAAAAAGCACCTTCAACATGTCAGGGAGATGCTTGGCAGACTACAGAAGGCAAAGTTGACCATTAAGCCCAGCAAATATCAGGTGGGTATGACAGAGGTCTCCTACCTGGGACATAGAGTGGGGAGTGGTAAGATCAGGCCAGAACCTGCCAAAGTAGATGCCATTCAAGCAAGGCCTGCACCTGTTACCAAAAAGCATGTGAAGGCATTCATAGGGACAGCAGGGTACTACAGCAAGTTCATCCCCAGTTATAATACCGTAGCTGCTCCCCTCACAGACCTGACAAGGAAAAACAGACCAGATAAGGTAGTGTGGACCACAGCACATGAGCAGGCATTCCAGAAGCTTAAAGAAGCTTTGGGAGGACCCCCAGTGTTAGCCAGTCCAGATTACAGCAAATAATTTGTTGTGCAGGTGGATGCTTCGAACCATGGGGTAGGGGCTGTACTTAGCCAGATTTTTTCAGAGGGAGAAAAGCACCCAGTTGTTTATCTCAGTCATGGGCTCCAACCCAGGGAGGAATACTATGCAGATGTAGAAAAGGAATGTCTAGCCATAATGTGGGCACTGCAGAAACTTCAGCCTTATCTGTATGAAGAAAATGCACTGTAGTGACAGATCACAATCCCCTAACATGGTTAAACAGATCCACCCAGCAAAATGCCAAGTTGCTAAGATGGAGCCTAGGGTTGCATGCATATATGTCAGTGTAGAAACACAGTGGGATTAGCAATGAGAAAGCAGACAGACTCTCAAGACAGGAAATGGGGTAAGGTATACACAGATAGACCTAACTCTCTCAAGCAATGTTTCTCAAGGGTCACTTGAAAAACTAGCTTGAGTTTTCTGGGGGGGGGTTGTGAAGATTTGTGAAGGCTCCCAGCCTAGCTAGATAGGATTTTGCAGATAATTCTGTCATTTGTAAATATTAATGCAAGTCACACACTTGTTCTCTTTGTTAAATGTTGAACTTCAAAAATGTAACCACATTGCACTCTGCTGGAGGAAAGCTGATAAGTCAAGCATTGTATAATTCTTAGAGGCGTCCATATAGGGAAAGGATAATAAATGCACACACACACACACACACACACACACACACACACACACACACACACACACACACACTAAAGTACAATTTCCCTTAAGAGCACAAATAGATCATAGTCAGTCTGGGGCTAGTTTCTCCCTTTATCTCCAGGTCATCAATTACACTCCCCACTGGCACAGCTATAGGGTTCAGATCTCAGCCTAGTGGGAAAGCTAAAACCTCCAGCACACTCTCTTTCTAACCAGTCCTTTGTGTCCCTGCCCAAGTAGCTGACACACACATACTTAAGAGTTTATACAACCATACTCCTGGGGAAGGCTGTCACAGGTACTCCAGCTGTGCCCCTTTTACCCAGACTATTCTGTAGAAAACACTGCCACCACCCAGCTAATATCTATCAGCTACTCAAAGGCCCTTATGAAAAGGTGTCCAATTATACTGTGCAATATTATTATCCAAATGGTAAATATAACCAAACAGTCAAGACTTATATGGAGTGACTTGGCACAGTATCACTATATACATGCAATGTACTCTTAAGAGTTTAAATTATCTCTACACAAAACAGCCACAGTTGAAAGGTTTAAGAATATTTAATAATACATAAATAAAAACACAAGACAATACTTTTTACTACACAGTGCTAGTCAGGAGTTCAGAGATCACAGAGAAATACTTAAAATAATTCAGTAGTACAGTTCTGACATCACAGAAAAACAAACTAGTCTAGTCTTCATATTTCCTGGCTATATCTAAGAGAAAACACAGTTCTAAAATCCTACTTACATATAGACACAGGCAGAGCTGGTGATGTTGGATGTTCTCAAGACAAATGCTCTAATGCTCTCATTCTTTCTGTCCTTAAACTGATAACACAGTACCACTGATTCATTTCAGATTACGTCATTTCTTTCTGGTTCCCAGGCTAACTTAATAGTCCCTTTGATCTTGCAGCTGGTCAGGAACCAGAGCAATAAAAGAAATTATACTTTCAAATTCTAGCCATTAACTCTGGCCTCAAAACAGCAGGCAGACTGCCTTTATCTAGACATCTCGGCTCTGAGGTTTGACATCAAAAAATTGACTTATCAGCTTTGTTACAGCAGAGTGCACTGTTGTTACATTTTTGCAGTTCCACATTTAACACAATTTTCCCATTTAAGAGAACAAGCCTGTGGCTTATATTAATATTTACAAATGACAGAATTATCTACAAAATTCTATCTGGCTAGGCTTGCAGCCTTCACCTATCTTCACAGCATATTTCAAGTTTTGTGTTATATGCATACATTAATGTTTGTTACTTTGATCTTTTATATAGTTATTTCTTGTCGTCTCTTTTTATCTCTCTACAGCCCATACCTACTATATTGATACCTAAACTCCTCCTCAAACTAAAACCTGATTCCCCTTCCTCTGATAATCCCCCTTCAAAATATTTAAAAATTGCCGCAGATGCAATTGCTTATTATGTCAAGCATTCTCATCAATTGATCAATAGTCCAATGTACCCAACCTTTGGAAAAGATCCATCCTAGCCCTATTGTACAAAGGTGGTAAATCTAATGAAATAATAGTTGCATAAAATCTTACCATAACCATAGATGTCCTTCTCTTCTATGTTGCAGTATTCTTTACATATGGTTTGTATTCTGCCAATTGACCTGACGTCTGGCCTGTATACAAAAGCTTATTGCCACTGCCAGTAAGTGGGACATTGCACAAAGTCACTGAAAGTATCAGCCAAAAAAGGGGCATCCGCACATACCATCCTCAGAACAAGCCCCGTGAGGAAAGTAATGAAAGGCCACATCACAAATAGTCATCCGCGGGAAGAACAAGTAGTAGAGGGAAGGCGGGAGGGACAGAATCCTCCAACACAGAGGAGAAGGACATCTATGGTTATGATAACATTTTAAACAACTATTCTATGTCCTTCTATGCAGTGTTGCAGTATTTTTTACATATGGGAGTGCAGAAACTCAATAAGAACCCCAAGAGGAGGAAGGAATGTAGGAAACCTATGCAGGGGTATTTTCTATAAATCCATGCAGAACTGCCCTAGCAAATCTTGCCTTGGATCTGGAGACCAAGTCCAGCTTGTAAAATTTTGTAACACTGTAAATAGATAACCAAGTAGCAGCTTCCAAAATGGAATTAACATCTAGACCTTTGCGGAAAGCACCAGAGGAAGCCACAGATCTGGTAAAATGGGCCTTAACAGAAGATAAGGACTTCCCATGGAAGTCATAGCAAAACACAGTGGCCTTAGAGATCCAAGAAGACATAGTTTGTTTGGAGATAGGTAAACCCAGAGCCCGGGTATGAAAGAACCCAAAGCGTTGATCAGACGTCCTGCTAGACTTTGTCTTGTCAAGTAAAAATCTGAGCTGTCTATGCACATCCAAAGAATGTAGAACCCTCTCACAAGGAGACTGAGGTGAGGGAAAGAAAGGGGGCAACTGAATTGACTGATTAAGAGACAACTCATTTACCACTTTGGACATGAAAAGATTAGTTTTAAAGGATACTTTGTCCTTGCGGAAAACCAAAAAGGGGGTGAGGCCATCAATGCCTGAATCTCAGAGAAGTAGAGGCTGCTGGCTCAAAAGGGGCCTTGAGTGAGCTTCTCTAAAACATAGTTTAGATCCCAAGGAGGAGGAACTGGTTTCCTGGGAGGTTTCATGTGTAGGATGCCCTTAAGGAAAACCTTTATCTCTAACCTGGAAGGTAAGAAGGGAGTCAATGGAAAACAGGCAGACAGAGCAGAGCAGTAGACTTTGACTGAGGAACATGAAAAGCCAATTTTAAGCAGCTCACACAGGTAAAAAAGTACTAAAGGAATGCCTGCAGAGATGGGTTCTTGTTTCTTTGCTGGCACTAGACAGAAAATCTTTATCACTTGGAAACATAAGATTTCCTAATATTGGGTTTCCTGGCCTCCTGCAAAACCCTAAGCATGTCCTTAGAAAAGAGATGCCTAAAACGGATCAAAAGTTGATCACCCACAAGGTCAGCTACAGAGCTGACAGATGCGGATGAATCAAGGATCCCATGTCCTGAGTGAGTAGGTCCAACTGGTGACGGAACCCATAGTGATGACCCTTAACTAGTTGCAGAAGATGAGGGAACCAAAGCTGTCTTGGCCAAAGGGGGTCATGAACAAGATTTTTGGGTTGACCTGCAGAATTTTCAGCAGGACTTTCTGAATTAGAGGGAAGGGGAGGGGATGCATAAAGAAACATCCCCTTCCATGAGAAAAAAAGAGCATCCACCTTCCAAGCCTGAGGGTGAGTGATCCTGGAACAAAAAAAGAGGAAGTTGTCTGTTCAGAGGGAAGGCAAAGAGATCCATTTCTGGAGTATCCCACTGGTGAACTAGATCCAGGAACACCCCCTTGTGAAACATCCACTCTTGGGATTGTGTAATGGATCTGCTTAAAGCATCTGCCACTGAATTCTGAGCAGAAGGGAGGTACACAGCATAGAGAGACACTTTTTACTGGATAGCCAATTCCTATGCTTTTATGGCTAAATGGCAAAGAAGGTAAGGCTTTGCACCCCCTGCTTGTTTATGTACCAAAGGACTGTAGTATTGTCCATAAATATCCTGAGTGGTCCTGGCAGGGATAGAGGATGAAAGGTCTGCAAGGCCAGAATCAGAGCACTCATCTCTCTGATGTTGATGTGTTTCCTTTGTTGAGAGGGAGACCAAAGACACTGAACCTTCCTGCAAGGAAAAGTTGCTCCCCAATCTAAGTCTGAGTCATCTGTAAAGAGCTGCTGAACCACTTGGAGTACTTATAGTGGAAGGTCAGAGTTCTGACTGAGTTGCTGCATCCACCAAAGTAGCTCTGTTTTCAAGCAGGGAAGAAGAGGAATCAGGACCATCTAAGGGATGAGCATGCTGGGACCAAATGGTAATTTTGCAAAAGGTAGCATGGAAGTGTGGAGGCCATAAACCCCAGTAGTCTCATAAATTCCCTGGCCATGATGAAAGGAAGAGACAGAAGGGACTCCATGAAATCCCTTAGAGAGAGGGCTTTTTCTGAAGGAAGGAAAACCATCATCAAGTCCATTCGGAACCTGCACCCCAGAAAAATGCAAGATCCTGGGTGAGGTTTAGACTGGATTTTTTTGAAATTTATTGAAAGTCCTAGGCCCTACAGAAATGGGACAGCTAGGGCAAGGTGTTGTGTTAATAGGTCTGGACTGCTGGCAATGAAGAGCAGCTCATCCCAGTAGGGGTAAATCTGAAACCCTTCTACCCTTAGGTAGGCAATGGCTGGGGCTAGGCACTTTGTAAATACCCTTGGAACAGTGGAGAGATCAAAAGGCAATGCAGAGAACTGAAAGTGCAAAGAACCCACAAACAAATGCAAGAACTTCCTGAACAGAGGATAAATAGGGATATACAGGTAGGCTTCCTTGATGAAGGGGTTAGGATGGTGGCCTAATGGTTAAGGTGTTTGCCTTACAAACACAAGGTGCAGGGTTTCATTCTCACAAGGGATAATTGGCTAGGCTTAAAATGGCTTGCAAGGGCAGTTAGGCTAGTACTAATCTATGAACCTGTGAATCAGGATAACTACATGATTCAGGACACTTTGAGCCTTAACTCTGCCTTGACAACAAATATTTAGGGGGTGGGAGGCTGGCATAATGGTTAAGGTGTTTACCTTACAGACACAAGATGCAGGGTTTGATTCTCACAGGGGGGTAATTGGCTAGGCTTAAAATGGCCCACAAGGGCAGTTAGTCTAGTACTAATCTATGAACTATGAACTATGAGATCCAGTGAATCCAGAAAGGATTGTGGAAGGATCAGGGGAAGAAGAAACTGTAGAGAGAGCATCCTGAAAGAAGACACCACCAGGAAGGTATTTAAGAGGCAGAGGTACAGGATAGTCCTCCAAGGGCCATCTTTGTTTGGCAAAAGAAACATCTTGAAGTAGAACCTCTTTTCCTGTTGGTCTGGAGGGACAGCCTGAACTGTGCCTTGGTCTGACAGCTGAGAAAGCAACAAGAGGAACAGAAGACGTTGGCTGGATAGGGGTTAAGGTATCCCCTGGAAGGGAGGAAGAGCCTTCCAAGTCATAAAATATCCATTTTAAATGATGGAGATGACCCTGGAGTCCTGAGTGATTGCCATTCCGTGTGAAAGGGAAAGAGAGAGGTGAAGAGATAAAGGTATATGACTTGGAAGAAGCACTTGGTCATCACAGAGGACTTGTTCTGGGCTGAAAGGGCTGCTGAGGAGCAGGGGCAGAAGCAACAGACTGACTGTGGCTGTCTCCTGGAAGACTTCTTCTGCCTTTATCCAGATGAGACAGAAGTGGAGGAGTGAGCAGGCCTTCTGACAAAAGGAGTCTTGGCAGGGAAATTCCTATGGAATTTAGGGACTGGGGAAATAAGCAAGCGTTTCAAATCTTGGAGCTCCTTCCCCTTTTCTTTCAAGGATTTAAAAAGCTCTGCAGCTGCTATGCCAGAAAGGGTAGAGTTATCCAAAGCAGCATCAAGCAATTTGGCATTTACGTCAGCAGGAAGTGATTGAAGGCATAACCAGGAATGCCTTCTGAGTACAGATGTAGAAGCTGCTGCTCTGGAAGATGCCTCCACAGCATAATACCTACATTTGACCAAATGTCTTGCTACCTGGGAGGAAGCAGACAGAAGAGTAAGAATCTGTGATTTAGCCCTGAATCAGGTAACTGAGAAAGAGACTGTGAGGCCTGAGAAAGTAGGGCCAGAAAGTACCCAGACATGTGTGTCTGCTAATTAATAGCTCTAATTGCTACGGTGGATGAGGTATAAACCTTTCCCAATCTCTCCAAAATCTTGCTTTCCTTGTCAGAAGGAAGGAGATTTGCAGAAGGTGACATGCGAGAAGATTTGTCCAACATAATGGAGACCAAAGCAGGGTCAGCAGAAGGACATTTAAAAAGAAATAAGTCATGGGGACCTTATAGAACCTGTCAGGTCTTTTAGGGGCAGGGGACTGGGAGTCTGGATTTTTAAAGGATGATACAAAAGCATCTAAGAAAGCTGGAAGGACTGGTGGAACTGCTGAGGGAGTAGGGGCTTCCAACTGGAGAAGGTCATAGTATCTTTTCTGTTCCTCTGAAATTTGACAATAATTCATTTAAAAAATTCCCTCATCTTATTAATAGTTTCCCCAAAGGAAAGCTCTTCCAAAGGGGAATATCCCCCATTAGACTCCTCTTCCTCTGGAAAGGCATATTCCAGAGAAGAAGGAAACTGAGTGGAGTACGCCACGGCATCTTCATCCAAAAAAGAATCCTCAGAGTCTGAATTAGGAATCTGATACTCAGCAGCCTGCACAGATGGGAACACCTGAGACCCAGATGAAAACACTGGTGATAAGGAGGAGTCAGGCAAGAGAATAATGAAAGCAGAAGCTGCAGGCCTCAAAGCCATCAAGGCATTAATGAGCTCCTGCAAAAGGCATCCCAGTCCAATGGAGGGGTTGAAGGGACAGTGGAATGTTTTGTCTTCTGTTTCTTCTTACCAGGATTGTCTTGGGGAGAATACCCAGACATAGATCTTATGTCCAAGACTTTTTTGGACTGAACGGCAGGAGCGGTTCCAGAGTCCTCCAAAACAACAAGCTGTAGTTCCCCTGAGTTGCCCAAACTGGATGTCTGGATGCCCTAGGATGTGCTAACATTCACTCCCTTGATGGCTTCCCCTGAGGTACCTACCGAAGAAGCAAACCCTATCTCCGAGCGTACCACCAGATTTTCACCAGCCTCAAGGTGTACGTCAGAGGAAGTAGGCTCAGCTGAAGAGGATTCAAGCCTAACTTTCCTAATCTTCCTCTTCAGAGACAGCTCAGCTGAAGGACTACGGGAACTCTCCATAACATCCCTAGCCAAATGTTTACATCTCTGATTTTCTAGGTAAAGATTTAAAGCCAACAGATGACTATGCAATGTCTTAGGCACAAAGGCCTGACAGATCGAGCAGGAACAATGGTTGTGAGTAGGCCCTAAACAAAACAAGCAAAGTTCATGGCTATCCTTATGTGGAATTTGCCTTCCACACCTACATTTGCCCTTCCTGGATGACATTAAAAACAACAACAGGCAGTAGCAAGGAAATAAATCCCCTACAGGGTACTTATCTGAAGGTAGATAGCAAACCAACGACATCCGACAGCAGACCGAATAGCGGTGAAAAAGTTCTGAGGATGGTATGTGCAGACGTCCCTTTTATGGCTGACATTCTCAGTGACTTCATGCAACATCACATACTGATAGTGGCAATAAGCCTTTGTATACAAGCTGGATGTCAAGTCGATTGGTGGAATACAACCCATAGGTAAAGAATACTGCAACATTGAATAGAATGGCATCTAACTAATTACTGACCCATCTCTATCCTCTCTCCTCTATCCAAACTGCTGGAAAAATCTATACACATGCAACTACTAAGGGGTCTAATATTAGAACACCGAAGTTTCAAAACTTTGAGTGTTCTAATATCGAACCCTAGTCATCGAAAATTTAAAACATCGAACATACAGAACAGCGAATTTTTTCCTAGGGAAAAAATTTGCTGTTCCAAAACACATACACACAACACAAGCACACCAAACAAACAGCAATCAACACACATACACCTAAACTCGTACACCTAACCCTACACTAAACTATACATACACCACTAACTATCAACCTACCTTAACCCAAACCCTAACTCTAAGGTTCGTCACTATCGCACTGTCACCTTACCCGCACCCTAACCCTAACTCACCTACCCCGCCGTAACCCTCACATCCACACAATTGCACACTTACCTGACCCGCGCTGTAACCCTAGCTCACCTAACCCACCCTAACCCTCACGTCCACACAATTGCACACTTACCTGAACCCGACCCGTAACTTTCCACCACAGCGCTGGAAATACCGAAGCAACAGAAACGGACAACCATATTCTTTCCCTAGGAAAAAATTTGGTTTTCTGTTTCTTCAATATTTTCAGCGTTCGCTGAAAACGGGTCGATATTAGAACACTTAAAGTTTTGAAATGTCGGTGTTCTAATATAGAGCCCTACTAAGGTATTTCTGAAGAAGTCTGAGGATGAATAGCGACTATTAAATATTCACTACACTAAAAAATATTTTAGGTTTTTCGTCTTCCTTTGACGCCGTTCCAGTGGTTCTTGTTTGTTCTTGGTCATTTCCCTGGTGGTCTGATGCAGCTCAGGCTTTTGTGTACTAAACCACCTCATCCATAGAAATCTTCTGACACCCACCCAACATGGATTTAGACCATCACATAGCACAACAACTGCTCTTCTCTCTTTTATGTATATTGTTAACAAAGCTAGAGACTCTGGTCAAATAACCTCTGTAATACTTCTAGATCTGTCAAAAGCCTTTGACACAGTCTCACACCACAACTTCTATAGCAGCTTTCTTATATAGGTTGTTCACAACCCTTCCCACAATGGTTTACAAACTATCTAACCAACATACAACTATCTAACCAACATACAACAATGTGTAAAATGACAAGGTTGTCTATCACAATACCAGACTAACAAAACAGGAGTCTCGCAAGGGTCCATTCTTGAACCCCTTCTCTTTGATTTCTTTATTAATAATCTACACACAGCCTCCCTTCAAAGCTCCATCATCTCCCCCTCAAACCGCATATAACACCTTCTACAAATAACCCAAAATGCCTTTACCTCTTTTAAATCATGGCTGAATTAAGCACAATTACTACTCAACTCCAAAGAAAGAAAACTCCTACTTTTCACACCCAAAACAGTCTCATTTGATTTTAAAATATATTCACAGAACAATACAGAGAGTAACAGATGCTAAGTTATTAGGTCTCACCTTTGACAATAAACTTGCATTTAACCAACACAACGCTATTAAAAAAAAACACATTCCAAACTAGAGATGCTCTATCAGCGCAAAAATTACATGAACACTCTAACCAGAAGAGCACTAACCAGTACCTGTTTACTTCCCTTTCTGTTATAGAGCCCTCATTTTCACCAACCTACACATGTTGCTAAAAATTAAACTTGAGTCCTGCTATAACAAGATTGCTAAATTTGCCACAGGTACATCCTATCACTTTCACCATTGCAATGTTCTTACAGAACTTAATTGGCTTGAATTCCCTCACTTCCTAGACTTTCAACAACTATCTACCACACACAAAACAATACACAAACCAGAAAGTTGTATAGCCTTAAAACTAATACTGCATACCTACATTCCTACCAGAACCCTCCTTTCTGAAAAAAAGAAGTTATGTACTCACCATAACATTCCATCTGAGTAGTTGTACGTTATTTGTCTTCAACCTGTGGGTTACAAATCCATATTGGATCCAAGCCGGCAACTTTTGCTAGCATCAGCTCCGAGCTCCAAACCCCTCCCCTTAGCCATAATACACCTCCACTGCCTTCCATCCCCAGATCGGGATTGCTGAACTTATACTGAGAACCCGACCTGATGAATTTACTTGTGACCTACACTGCAGCCCGTAGGCTGATCATGCGCCACGTTCCGGGGGAAGGAGGGAGGGGCGGTTGAAGACAAATGAAGTACAACTACTCAGATAGTATGTTATGGTGAGTACATAACTTCTTCATCTGAAGTAGTTTACTTCATTTGGTCTTCAACCAGTGGGACAGAGTCCCCAGCTACTAAACTCCTGGCATGACCTCATGGAAGGATATTCCGGAGCACCGTGGAACCAAAGGATGCTCTCCTTCTGGAAGTCAAATCCAATTTGTAATGGGAAATAAATGTATGAGATGAGGACCAAGTAGATGCAGAATAAATGTCATCAAAAACACTCTAGACCAAAAAGCCGCAAGCATAGCCATGGACCTGGTGGAATGAGCTTTTACCTGATCTGAAGGAGACATGCCTATTTCCTTATAGACCTGCAGGATGCATGAAGAAATCCATCTAGCTATAGTGACCTTAGAGATAGGTTTCCACAAAAACGGTTTACAGAAGGAAACAAACAACTAATCAGATTTATGGAAATTTTTTGTCCTGTGTAAATAAAATCGTAACCGTCTATGAACATCCAACATGTGGAGTTTGTATTCCATCTTGCTCGTAAAATTAGGAAAAAGCCCAGGCAAATTAATAGTCTGATTGACACTGACTAGTGATGCCACCTTAGGAAGAAAGGATGGATTAGTTCGAAGGGAAACTCTGTCTTTGTGAAAAGTCATGTACAGAATTTTGGTGGACAAGACCTGTAATTCTGAAACCCTTCTTGCAGAGGTAATAGTCACCAGAAAAGCTGTTTTCCAAGATAAAAATTTTAGATCTGCAGTTGCGGCAGGCTCAAAAGGTGGAGCGATCAAAGCTTGAAGAACCATAGTAAGGTCCCACAGGGGAACAGGATCTTTGACCGGGCAGGCGTAACAAAAATGTGCCTTTGATAATGGCTTTACACAGTCTGGAAGATGCTAAGGAGGCAGAATTCTCACCCACATGAAAATGAGAGATGGCAGCCAACTGAACTTTGACAGTAGAAGAACTAGCTCCATGCTGGAAATATCAGCTAGGAAATCAAGAATGGCAGAAATAGGGGCCGTGAAAGGGTCTAAACTCCTTTGATAGGCTCAGAAAGAAAAACGTTTCTACTTGCTGCGATAAACCTTCCTGGTCGAAGACTTACGAGCAGATACCAAAATAGATCTAACTGAGGAGGATAGTCCGGGAGTCCTAGCAATTATGGGAACTGGAGCAGCCAGGCCATGAGCTTCAGGCTGTCCAGACTCGGATGAGGCAGCCCCGAAGGGTGTGAAATTAAATCCTGAATGGGATCTAGGATCCAATGTGGAGCCAGAAGGTGAGACCAAAGGAAGGGAAACCATACCTGGCGAGGCCAGAATGGGGCAATGAGGATAACTTTGCTCCCCAGTCGATGAGCTTTCTGCAGAAACCTCAGAATGAGAAGTACTGGTTGTAAGCATACAGAAGACCGGGAGGCCAAGCATGAAGTAGAGCGTCTCTGGGGGACTCCCCCGGCAGGGGGTTCAGACCGAAAAACTTGCGGCACTTCTCGTTGGAAGGAGATGCGAAGAAATCGCAGCAAGGTTGACCCCACTCTCTGAAGATCTGTTCCTCTACTGACAGATTCAGAGACCACT
Organism: Protopterus annectens; assembly: GCF_019279795.1. Lineage (NCBI taxonomy): Eukaryota > Metazoa > Chordata > Ceratodontiformes > Protopteridae > Protopterus > Protopterus annectens. Next base: position 171,109,254 of record NC_056748.1, read on the forward strand.
TGTAAGGCATCAGAATGGTCCGACTTAGCCTGTCCGCTAGAATGTTAGACTGTCCCGGAATGTGTGTTGCCATGAGAAAGCAACCAGTGGAAATCACCCATTCCCACACTCTCATGGCCTCACGACAAAGGGGGTAACATCTGGTCCCTCCCTGTTTGTTGATATACCAGACCACTGACATGTTGTCTGCCTAAATAGCAATTGTCCCCAGAGGAAGAAAGGCATGAAGGGCCTGCAACGCTAGAAGGATCACCCTCATCTCTAGGACATTTATATGCAAGCTGGTCTCTATGGGGGATCACAGGCCTTGGACTGTCCAGCCCGAACAATGCCGCCCCACCCGTGTTGGGAGGCATCCATGGTCACTGTGGTTTGGGCCAGGGCTGGAACAAAGAGTCATCCCTCCAAACTGTCTGGAGAGCTCATCCACCATATGAGGGACGACCGACACACTCGACTGAGTTGAATAGGATAATTCAATGGCAGGTCCAACAGGGACCACTGAACCGCTAAGGTCCACTGCAGAATCCTCAAGTGTAACTGACCACACAGAAGAGTTATGGCCGCCGCCATCGAGCCTAGGGCCCTCAACACCAATTATGTTGTTGGAAGATGAGAATGGTAGATCAGGGAGATATGCATCCTCAGGTTTTGAACTCTCTCTGAGGTCAGGAATATTTTGCACTGAAGAGTGTCTATCTTGGCACCTATGTAGTCGATCCTCTGAACAGGATCTAGGAAAGATTTGGACGTGTTGATTGTGATCCCCAAATGCAAGGCAAGTGTCAGGAAATAATCCCTGGTTTGGGAAAGTAGATACCTGGTGGAAGCAGTGAGGAGTCAATCGTCCAGGTATGAATAGACCTGAATCCCCTGAAGCCTCAGGTGAGCCGCTACAACCACCATCACTTTGGTAAACACCCTGGGGGCTGTGGTGAGACCAAAGGGTAGGGCTCGAAATTGGTAATGATTGACTCCTATCCAGAAGTGGAGGAACCTCCTGGAACTTCTGTGCATTTTTATGGGATAGTAAGCATCCTGGAGGTCTAATGAGCACATCCAGTCGCTCTCTTGCAGCTACGGCATGATGGACTGTAACATGACCAACTTCTTTTGGCAACTGACAGGTTCAGGGTAGAGAGGTCCAGAATGGGCCTTAAGTCCCCAGTTTTCTTTGGCACCAAAAAGAACCTGGATTAGAAGCCCGATCCGGACTGAACTGGGGGGATGGTTTCGATGGCTTGTTTTAGTAACAACTTGAAAGTTTCCTGTGCTGCTGCCTCCCTTTGCATGGGTGGTACGTCCGGGAGGTGTCTGGGAGATATGGGGGAACCCACGAAGGGGATAAAGTATCCTCTGGATATGATTTGAAGCACCCAGCAGTCCATTGTTATGGACTCCCATGCCGCTGGGTGCAAGGACAATCGTCCCCCGACTGCCTCCAGAGTAGAGCAGTCGGGCAACCCCCTCAGGGTTGCTGCCCGGGTCTGTCCGAGAAAGGTTCTCGAGACCCAAAGTTCCATGGACCCCCTCTGCCTCTGGGCCAGCATCCATTCTGTCCCCCTCTGCCTCTGGGGGAAGAAGAGCCCCGAGTGTCCCGGGAATACTGAGACTTCCAGAACCACATCTTCTTTTGCTCTCTCTGTGTCCCAGAAAAGGACCTTTGAGGGTTAGAGAAGAGGCTCCCCAAAGGCAGACAGTGTATTCCCGTCCTTCTCACTCTGGACTAATGTCTACTTGACGGTTTTACCGAAGAGTGTAGAACCATCATAAGGGGCATTGGCAAACGACCCCTTGAAGGGTTCAGAAAATTGACATAACCTGAGCCAGGCATTATGACTCATGGACATGCTGGACCCAGCCACCGTAGCCGCTCCTTCTGATGCATAGGAGAGGAGTCGCATGGACGTGTTTAATACTGCTTTTAGAGTGGCTATCCTCACGGAGAACGAAGCCTTGTCCACCTGCGACATGGACTTGGGGGGAACTCCTCCAGCTCCTTTACCAGGTCGCGCTGGGAGTCCAGTGACATGGGCCAAGTAGTTCAGCACCCTGATCGAAAAGGTAGCTGAAGTGTACACCCACTTCCCTAGGCAGCCCATCATCCTTGACTCTCGGTCAGGAGGGTGGATCGAGGAACTCTCCTGGGTAAGTTCCTTCTTAGTGGCTGCTGCTACCACCATGGTGTCCTTAGGGGAGCCCTTATTCCACGATGGCCTATAAATGGGGGGACTTAAGATTTTATCGGGTCATTTGGGGATAGGCTTGATGGTGTCCGGTTCCTTCCATGCCCGCGAGGTGACCAAATCTACCAAATTATCCGTGGAAGGGGACACCTGGGAAGTAGATGGGCCCATGCCGAAAGCCCCCAGGAACACAGACTCATCAGAAGAGGGTTTGGGAGCAGACCAACCTCCCCGCTGGTGCAGGATCTTTATGATGTCTCCAAAGGAAACATCCTCAGGAGATGATCTTGGGGAACCCTTTCCATCATCTAAATCCGTGTCCTTGGTGAGGGACTCGGTGGAGTCCAAGTGCCTCTTCTTGCACGTATGCTTATGAGGAACATCTCTGGTGGGGCTCTCCGGGGAGGGGGGGGGCGCTCACAAGCCATTTGTTCCTCGGGGGGAATTGTCTGGGGCTCTTTGAGCATGGGCTGTCCCTCTGGTAAGACAATGAGGACCATAGACAGAGCCGAGGGGGTCTAGGAGGAGTCCGAGGGGGTAGTCAGGGGTCTCGATCCGATGGAGAGCACCCTTTCTACCACATCGAACACTGAAGGAGAGCGCACCTCCTGGGAAACCAATAAGGTCGGTCTTCCCGGGTCTGATTGTTGACAGTAGCCTGTCATTCTACACCCATGTAGCTAAAGTAGTTAGGAAGACCTTCTACATTGCCCACCTTATCATGAAGGGATTCACATCTAGATCAAGGGAGGTCATAGTCTCCCTATACTCATCACTCATCAGACCAATGATTGAGTACAATGCCCCATTCGGAATGTATCTGACCCGACACTTGCAGCAGCTGGAGAGGCCACAAAAGTTCCTCACCAAAAGGATAAAGGGTCTCAAAAATCTGTCCTATGCTGCCCGACTGAAAGAACTCCAGCTCTATTCAGTCGCCACGCTTGCTCAGAGGTGACCTTTGCCTGACATACAAGGCCATGTCTAACCCAGATTTGATGAATATGCTTCACCTCAAAAAATCTAGATCCATCAGAGCCACAAGGGCGGGAGACTTAAACCTCGACATGGCTATTAATAGGACGTGCTGGAGGGATAGATTCATCAACCAAAGACTCCCTATGCTGTGGAACAAAATCCCGGTATATGTGAGGCAGAGCACCTCGCTGGCCTTGTTCAAGAGAAATCTTGACCAATGGATGGGAGATCGCAGATATACTCCAGGGATTACCTCAGTGTCACTGCTAGACAGAGGCACAGCAAAATAATGGGTATAGTTTCCCATACAAAAGGGGTGGCGTAAGCCACAAAACTATGGGCTAGGCTTATAAATGCCCTCGGGCAGATAGCCTAGTATGAACCTATGAACCTATGAACCTATGATGTGTGAATCGGAGCTGGGCCCGAGGTGGACAGAGCTCCGAGGGAGGGAACCTGGCCCGACAAAGTCAGAGCCAATGGAAAAGTTTCCACTCCCTCGGATCTGACACCCAAGCTTCGACTCCGAGAGCGGCTCGGATCCCAGCTGGTCAGATCCGAAATGCTCCAGGCAGCTATCGACATCGAGGAAACAGGTACTGTCGGTGCTGACCCCCTGACCATAGCCAACCTCGGATCCGAGCACTCCGAAGCTGAAGGTCAGATCAGAGAAGGAGAAATGGGCTGAAAGTAAGGAAGCAAGCTCCCCCCTCCAGAGGGGGGGGGGCTGGCAAGACTCCCATCTGGATCTGTGTACGGATAAAGCGCCTCATCATCTTATCCAGATCCATATCCAACAAGGAGTAGGTCAACTGTGATGAGACAATGGACTCCGACCTGGCGGGTCGGGGTACCAAGGCCCAAGAGGTTGGATGTGTCTCCTCTGGCTCCGGGGAGGAGATTGGAGCCGAGGGAAGTCACGGGTCTATGGAGTTTTGCTGGGAGAAGTGAGGTTCGGGGACCTCTTCCTCTTTTCCCTCGTCTTTGACTCTCTCTCCCTTTCTCTACCTCTCTTCTGCTCCACTGCCACAGGCTTAGATACAAGAGGTTGAATCCCAGCCTGGGAGGGAGGAGAAGCCAGAAGAAGAGAGGAGGGAGAGGCAGTCACAGCAGCCGCTGTGACCGAAGCCGAAGACGAGGTAAGAGAGTCGGAAGGAGGAAGAAGACCTTTGAGGGCCAACTTGGCCTTCCTATCCTTTAGGGCGTGAGGGTTGAAGTCCGCACAAATACTACATTCTGCGCTCATGTGGGCCACACCCAAGCACAAAACACACAGAGTGTGGCCATCTGCTGGGGAGAGCTTATGGCCACACTCTGTGCAGCACTTGAACACAAGCTTTTCAGCCATAACAGAAAGATAGCCTCAGAAAAAAAAACATGCAAGATCTTTCTAAATTACAATACGTACACACACACCCACTCACCACACTCACTACAGAGAACACTGGGGGGGGGGGCTACTAGCTACACCACAGAAACAAACTACTCTAACTACCTAAAACCACTAACACTCAATGCACCAAGCGAGGGGAGAAGAAAGGGGACCTATACTAACCCTAATCTGAAGAAAAAGAGAAAATTTTCCTACTCACAGAAAGTTTATAACCCACTGCTAGTTGGAGCTCAGAAGACATGATGTGAAGCAAATTGCTGCAAACGAGATCTGTGGATGGAAGGCAGTGGAGGTGTATTATGGGTAAGGGGAGGAGTTTGGAGCTCGGAGCTGATGCTAGCAAAAGTTGCCGGCTCGGATCCAATACAGATTCATAACCCACAGGTTGAAGACCAAATGAAGTAAACTACTTCAGATCAAACAATTAATAACAGTACACAGACCTAATAAAACAGCCAGCCAGTGCCTATACTCCTATGTTATTGCTGAAAAAGGCAGACCCAGCAAACAAACTAGCAAAAAACACAATCCATAGCACCATGGAGAATGAGATGTCCAACTAAAAGTTTTTTTTTTATAAAACTAGCTTTAATCATTCAAAGTATAAGTGCTTTCATTTTTGTACACCAAAAACTTCTTCAGGCACCTTTAAAAATCCAAACAGAACTGTTTAAATCTCCCTCCATGAAGTTAGAAACAATCTCACAATCCATTACATCAGCCAGAAAGCTAAAGTCAGAAATTTAAAAGCATGTATACACCATAACAAAGGGAATATATGCAAATACAAATAGTATTCATTGCACTTGTCCTAAAAAATAATCAGAAAAAATATTATAAATAGTTAAATGACTGAGTAAAAAATTGCAGAAATTCTGTTAACGTTCCAAAGATTTAAGTTTTAAAACTGGAGCTATACTAATCATGTCATTCAAACCCAGGTGCCTGTAGGCTTCCAGACTGATCTGTCAAATAAGCTCCCACTGCTCCAAGAAAATTCACCACGGGCCACCCCTCAGACACTTCTCTACCTTCTCTAATGCACTAAATGTAAAGTCATGTGTTTCATTCATCATTAGGTGCCTATAAAGGGCATTGTTTTTTTTTTCTTTCTGATTTCATAAACATGCTCATAAATGCAGATGTTCAACTTTCGCTCAGTTTTTCCTATATAATAAGCCTCACAGTGTTGACATCTAGCTCCATAAATAATTCCTGCTCTCTGACAGTTGTATCTCCCTGTTACAGAATAATCTTGATTCCTCAGGTTAATCCTGTCCCCCTCCAGGATGTATTTACATGTACTGCACATTCTGCATTTAGACCCCTTATCTCCTGCAAAACCCCAATTTCCACTTTGTCCATTTTGTACACCACTTCCTCTTTAATTTCCTGCAACATTTCCACAGGGTACCCCCATCTACTGAACATCCTAACTAACAGTTCCAATTCCTTACTAAAACCAGTTACAAAAGGGAAATAGGGGTTTACCAACCTATCCTAACAATGGAGAACAGACAGGGTGATACTCGGATGGTAACAGGGTCATGTAATGAAAATAAATATACAGGAGTTATGGTAACCACATACAACATGGAAAGTAATAAGGTTAACTGGATTTTAAACAAGAATTGGAATATTTTTAGGGAAAATCATGGACTTTGACAAATCATGGGGACTTACCCTACTGTTATTTACAGAAGGGGTCACAACTTTAAAGACATGTTGGAAAAGAAATATACACAGGTGCCACTTAGGGGCAAGATGGCTAAATGCAAAATGTGCAGTACATGTAAATATATCCTGGAGGGGAACAGGATTAACCTGAGGAAACAAGATTATTCTGTAACAGGGAGATACAACTGTCAGACAGCAGGAATTATTTACGGAGCTAGATGTCAACACTGTGAGGCTTATTATATAGGAAAAATTGAGCAGAAGTTGCACAACCGCATTTATGAACATGTTTATGAAATCAGTAAGAAAAAAATTACCAATGCCCTTTATAGGCACCTTATGATGAATGAAATACATGACTTTAAGTTTAGTGTATTAGAGAAGGTGGAGAAGTGTCCGAGGGGTGGTCCGTGGTCAACTTTCTTGGAGCAGCAGGAGCTTATTTGCCAGATCAGACTGGAAAGCCTATAGGCACACTGGTTTGAAGGACATGATTAGTAGAGCTCCAGTTTTAACACTTAAATCTTTGGAACGTTATTAACAGAATTATTGCAATTTTTTACTCATCCATTTAACTATTTATAATATTTTTTTGATTATTTTTTAGGACAAGAGCAACGAATACTATTTGTATTTGCATATATTCCCTTTGTTATGGTGTGTATATGCCTTTAAATTTCTGCCTTTCGCTTTCTGGCTGATGTAATGGATTGTGGGTGTGTTTCTAACTTCATAGAGGGAGATTTAAATAGTTCTGTTTGGATTTCTAAATTACCTTAAGAAGTTTTTGATGTACAAAAACAAAAGCGCTTATACTTTTAAGGATTAAAGCTGGTTTTCCAAAAAAAACTTTTGGTTGGACATCTCATTCTCTGTGGTGCTGTAGATTGTGTTTTTTGTTCCTATGTTGTTGCCCAATTATGGAATGCCTTACCTACAAATATCGGTTCTATAGACGTTCCAAAAATTCAAGCTTGCACTAAAAGACTACCTTAAGTTACATATCTGCCCCTGCATCAAAGCCAACAGATAACCTCTACTTTCAATTCTACTAACTTCTACCACTTACCTCTTACCCCAATCACACCACTTAACCAGTGAACACATCAATGTCTTATCTTTCTCTTTCCCCGTTAACATCCTCTTTCCTATACCTCCTTACTGCACCTCCTTCTAATTGAAAACTGCCAGACTTCATCTCTCAAATTTCTTTTCACCTGTCTCATCTCTCACTTCTACCCTTGTCTACCACTAATGGAATAACTCTCTAACCACTCTTTTAACTGAAACCACTAGAGAAGCTATATCTTTATCGCAATACGTCCACCTGATACCTTATTTATGTCAGCCATTTCTACCAGCACCAACTGTTGATACTGTCTTATGTTACTTTGTATCATCTAATATTACTTTACTGATTTCTTCATTCAGCTCTGTCAAACCATTACTGTATCACTAATTCTGCTGTCATTTAGCCACACTGTATCATCATTATTTGCAAATGTAAAATGTATGTATAAAATCTATTACTTGTATATGTATACATTTTTTCTGCAGCTTTTATATGTATACATATAAAATTTTGATGGAGCTTTTCTTACTGGCCCTCTGCTGAAAATGGGTTCCTGACCCAGTCGGACCTTCCTGGTCACCAAATGTCAATAAATAAATAAATAAACAAACTAATCTATGCCAGATTTTCAAGATCTTTTGTTTTAATGAAACCCATAAAAGAAACCCACCCCTAAAAATTAACTTAGAACACACAAAACTATGCACATCTTTAAAAAATGAACTATAACCCTCCTGAAAGGAACAACTGCCCCAAATCCACTGAAAAACATCTCCACTGAAAATGGGTTGCAAACAGTTAATAACCTTTTCTTTTTTTACAATTATTTTGTATTGTGATTGTTATTTAATATTTGTATATTGTCACTTTATTTTTACTTATGTTTGCTGGGGCTTTTCCCCTTGGGTCTCCACTAAAAATGGGTTTGTTTGCAAACTCAGATGGACTAACCCAGTTAACAAATGCGAAATAAATAAATAAAATCAACAGCTGCATCACAAACAATCTAATCTAAAATTAAGGTTAGCCATGCTAAAGCATTTGTTATAGCCTGTGTTCCCCTTACACTGATTGTTGTCTGTTCTTTTCTTGTCTCTGTTTCCCTCCCAGATGTGAAAAACAGCTTGCATACTTTCAGCAAACATTAACTTTTTGCCTTAAGAAAAAGTGCATTGACTATCTTTAAATAAAACTAAATCACACACTGTTCTATCAAATGCATTGAAGTATTAAGCTGCTAGGGAAGTTGCTATCTCTTATTCACTTCCAATAATTTCAAAATACTTTTGCACCATATCCTCCCCACCTCAGCAGCCCAGGATTACAGCATATTGACTTAATTTTGTCCAGCCTTTCTCCTTTTTTACACTGTAAGGTCTTTACTTCTTAAAACCAAGAAAGTGCTTGTAAGCAATAAATATATTAAAGTAAACAATCATTGAAAAGATTCATTTTCATCCCCACTTTTAAGATATCCCTATCTGCTTTACTGGATAACATGTAGTTTATATTATGAAATGTTTTATGCAAACACTGTTAAGAACAAAAACTGTTTTACTTACGTTTACTTACTTTCCATCTAGTGCCCTTCTAAACATTAATGACAAAATGAGGTACAGTGTACGCACACATTTAACAAAGTCAACAAAAGTCCAATTCTTCTAAGCTATTTTTTCCTTGCAAAGCCATATTTCAAAAATGTGATTTCAGTGGTGCTGGTCTCTTCCCTGTTCATCTCCATTTCCCAACACCAAACTCTAGTTCAAGTCCAAGATACTCCAGATTTTTCTAGTCAACTCCTACGCTTTTTTTTGGTCTCCGAAACAACTTCCTTTGGAACATTGGAGAAGGTCTCACTAGCAAAGCCTCTTTATGAGCTTTATTATTAGAAGACCAAGAAGCAGAGGTCCTTGTGTTTGATGGCTCATTTTTAGTTGAATAAATGTTTATATTCCTCCTTAGCCTATTCCGCATCAAAAAATGTCTTTGATCCTCCAGGGAAAACATTTTGAAGACAGCTGGATACAGCAGCTTAAACTGCACATCTGCTTTTTTGACATTCCTGATTGCTGGGATAAAATTGCTTCTCTTATGCCTTCTGTACAGAGAATACTAATTTTTCATAAATGCTATTTGTCTCCAGTTTTTAATACTTTCCCCTTCTGCCACAGTTATGTCAGTATGAACTCTTTCAGCTGGTATGATTACATCATTACTAATGCTTTCTCATGGTCAGGTTTGGAGGATACTGTGACAAAAGGAGGCAATGCCAAGCACAGCAAGCTGGAATTTTATAAAAAATTATATGCCATTTGTGAATATCAAAATAATTTATACAAGACGCTGGTGTTACAAATGTATTAGAGCTGTATGTCATTCCTTCTCCTACTCTCCTCCTCTCTCTAACTCACCCTCCTCTTTCTCCTAACTCTTTTGCCACCTGCTATTTCTTTTCTTATTGTCTTTAACAACCCACATAAAGCATTATAGCTATCTCAAACTAATTGTAGTATTAACTCCAGTGTTTTTACAGTTATAATAGTCTAAGAATTTCATAATGAAACTGTACATTGAATTGTATCTTTAACATTGTAATTGTTTTGGCTATTTGCACATGTATTCACATGGAGCTTTTCTACCCGGGCCACCATTGAAAAAGGGCTCAGTCCGACCCAATGGACTATCCTGGTTAACAAACTGCAAATAAATAAAATAAATAAATAAATACAAGATGCTTATGTTACAAATGTATTAGAACTGTGTGTCATCTGTATATCAAACTGCTTTGCACAGACATTTGTGCTGAAAAGGTATTTGTAAAGTGCTTGTGCTTTTTTCCACAGTGTGCCCTGCTGGAAGAGAATGGAAATGTACCTGCAGTATTGTAACTGTTTCAATGTATATGTTAACAAAGGAAACCAAAGGGTTAACCTCAGTCCAGAAAACTTTAGAAACATATCTGAAATTAAATTACTTTATAGGCTAGGCCATAAATATGCTTCAATGCAGTTAGAGACACAAAGTCTGTACTAGGAAGCTTTCTGTATCGTCTTTGGGGTGAACTAACTGCCACTTTGGAAGCATGAAGGAATGCAATTGTTTTATGACTTCCAGCACCAGCCAAAGATCTGAGCAAAAGCCCTTGTCTTGGCATTTTTACAGGTAGATGCTAAATACTGCCAGCTTCCGGTAGTGGGAAATTTGCCTGGGAACTAGAAGTCAGATGATAGGAAGTGATGTCATTCTGCAAGCTATCCCAGCAGTAATATTTTAATATTATTTTGAGAAGTCTCTTAGTGAGACGGAGCATTCTGCATTCTATCTTGGACCTGACAACAAGAACCATTCACCACATCTGCCTTGCTCTAGTTATGTAAGTTGCTAGGGTACAGTAACTCTCTTAGATACAGTCAGGAATATAAAGCTTAGTTTAGATTGTTTTCTTTATTTGTGTGAGCCTGTACTGTAATGCAATTTTAAATATTTTCTGTGGTTTTGCACTCTGATGTCACTGTGAATATATACAGAGTATTCTCTTGTTCTATTACTATTTATTATTAAATATATTTAAAACTTTCATTGTGGCTGATCTGTGTAGAGATATTTAAGTTTTGAGAGTACCTGCATATTTATTTGGTGACATGGTATGGGTCACTCCTAATAGCCTTGCTCTTGGTCAAACTACCATTGGAATTAGTATTAATGTTACACAGTAAGACTGGACATCCTTTGTTAAGGGCCCTAAAATAGCTAATAAGGAGTGACTGTTGGCAATGCTAACTACCTTATAGTCTGGGCAGAAGGAGGCATAGCTAGTAAACTTGTGCCAGCCTTTCCCAGGTGTGTGTGTGTGTGTGTGTGTGTGTGTGTGTGTGTGTGTGTGTGTGTGTGTGTGTGTGTGTGTGTGTAAATCAAACCTCAAAGAGTGTGCGTGTCAGCTACTTCGGCAGGGACATAAAGCACTGGTTGGACATACTGGGTGCTGGAGGTCTTGGCTTGGTCATTCAGCTGAAATCTCAACTCTATAGCTGTCCCAGTGGGGAGTCTTATTGGGGATATGGAGAAAGAAGGGGGAACCAGCCCCAGAATGACTGTGGTCTTTATTTGCTCTTAAGGGAAATTGCACTTGATGCAGAGAGCTGCATCTGGACATATTGTCTGTGTACCTGTTATCTTCCCAGTGAATCCCCCCCCCCACACACATACACACACACACACACACACACACACACACACACACACACACACACACACACACACACACACACACACACACACACACGTGCCAGTGGAGAGAATTGGGTCTTCTTGATTGCTGGTCCAGTGGTGGGTCATCACCTGTTAATTGGCTGGCAGTGGTGAGATGACCACAGCACATATTGGGATTCAGTGGTGTGGATATTGAACTCCTGCAGCCTGTCAACCAATGAAGGTGTTTGCACTCTCAATCAGCCACAAGGCAGACATTCAGAGTATCATTTCACAATATGTTTTTAGCTTAGTCAGGGAGAGCAAGCAAGGATATCAGCAGAAGATTATGGCAAGCTGACAAGGAGTCAGTTGGCCGAGATGTTCCAAGCCAAAGGAATGGTGCATGCCAACCCAACTAAAGCAGAAATGATTGCAGCCTTAGTCACAGCTGCATCACAGACCAGCAACCAGGAAGACAGCCAGACTGGCCTTGGAGATGTACAGCTCTCAGAAAATGGACAGCTCAATTTTTTCTAAAAGGATTTAAAAATCCATCTGGAGTTAAAGAGGTTTGAACTGGAAGCTAAACATTTGGAAATACAATCAGCAGAGAGACTGCAGTTTTCGGAGGCTGAAGAAAATCAGAAACAGTGGCATTTGGAAGCTGAAGAAAAACAGCGACTGAGACATTTGGAAGCTGAAGAAAATGAGAGGCAGAGGCAACATGAAAACAAGATGCTAACTCTTCTCCAGGGTCACGGACATAATGGGGAAGGGAATACCGGAGCCCCAGAAGCAACAAAGGTCAGTAAATTTCTTCCAGAATTTACAGAGGGTAATAATTTTGATAGTTTTATTCATATGTTTGAGAGGGTATGTAAACAATACAATGTTGACCAAGGGATTTGGGTATGGTTCCTGACCCCCTTACTCCATGGTAAAGCTGTAACTGCTGTTTCCAAATTTTCCGATATTAATTGCTTAGACTATAACCATATAAAGAAATGTTAGAGTGTTTTATGTTAACACCTGAAGCTTACAGAAAACAGTTTTGTGAGTGTAGATGCAAGGCAGGTGAAAGTATGTGTGATTATATTGCTGAGTTAAGCACTTATTTTCATAGGTGGGTGAGTCGGTGTCAGGTCACACTTTTGAAAGACTGGCAAACCTTTTTTGTTAGGGAACAAGCCCTTAGCCCTTTGCCTGAGAACATGAGAATCTGGTTGGCAGATAGAGAATGCAACACTGCCAATGAGTTGGGGAAAAATAGACCAATACCTAGCAAGCAGGGCATCACTGAACAGAAAAGGGATACCCATTGCTGCACATGGGTATAAGGGAACCCATGGTGGCCAGCCTAAACCACCCCAACAAAGTCCACTAGTTACAGGGGAAGCCTCTAGTTCACGTACATGGCCAGGATCAAGGGTTAAATGTTTTAAATGTAACCAGTGGGGCCATGTAGCATATAGATGCCCACTGCGGCAAGGTGGGGAACAAAAGGTGGAAGAGCCAGCAAGTGTGAATGACAGAATGCCAGTAGTAAGTTGTCTAGAGATAACAAGGGTACCAAGTAGCCACAAGAGGTTATATCTTACCTTAGTAGATGGGAACAGGCCACTGCTAAGAGAGACACAGCCTCTGACCTAACCATTCTGAAGCATGCAATGGTTAAACAGGAGCACTACTTGCTTCGTCAGTCTACTCCAGTCAGGGCTTTAGGAGGGACCCCATTCCAAATGCCCTTGGCTAGGGTTCATCTTGACTGGGAGGGTGGAAAAGGAAGTAAGCAAGTAGGTGTGTTTGAGGATATCCCTGCAGATATACTGATAGGGAATAATTCTGATAATGTAGTACCTTGTGTGCATGCAGTTACATGCAGTCAGGCTTCAAGACAGGCATGTGGGTCTGGTAGCCTGCGGGGGACCTAGACACCGCACACTTGAAGCCAGGACTGGTGAGTTGGTTACTGCAGGGAGGGAGCTACCCTGTAGCAGAGAGACTGAAGGTGAGCCACAGCTGCTGGTGGGTACTGATGTTCCCTTGGACAGAGTGACTGCAAGGGCAAAGGTGAGTAGTACTACCCAGGCTGAAAGTGATGCACCACTATCAGAGGATACCAGACTTCCTGTGGAAGGGGAGCTGGGAAGGGTTACAAAGACAGAGTTGAGACAGGCTCAGGTCTCAGACCCTACATTACAAGCCTTGAGGGAGGTAGCTAGGGACGAGCCTGATTCTCAAGAAAAAGGGGAATCTGTACACTGGACCAAAGGGTTAATGTAAAGAGAATGGACCCCTGAGGGAGGCTACGAGGTGAGATAATACAGCAGTTGGTAGTGTCCAGAGCCTACTGTCTGGCGCTTCTAGCCAAAGCCCATGACATTCTCTTTGCAGGTCATATGGGCATAAAGCATACCAAGAGATGTATTATGCTGAACTTTTATTGGCCTGGGATTTCCAGTGATGTAACAGGGTACTGCAGGACCTATGAGCAATGCCAAAAAGAAAGCAAGGCAAGAAACAAGGTCAAAGCTCCTTTGATGCCTCTGCTTGTGATGAAGGAGCCATTTCAGAGGGTAGTTATGGATATTGTGGGCCTCTGAGTACCCCAAGTTCCATAGGAAAGAAGTATATCCTAGAGACAGTAGATTATGTTACCAGATACCCTGAGGTGGTGGCACTGTCCTCCATTGAGTTAGAAAAGGTGGCAAATGCTTTGTTTGAGATTTTCAGCAGGGCAGGTTCCCAAAAGAAATACTAACTGACAGAGGTGCCAATTACATGTTAGACCTGCCGGCTTGTCTGTGGAAGCACTGTGGGGTGAAGCACCTAAAGACCACCCCCTACCACCCACAGACTAATGGTCTGGTGGAAAGCTTAAACTCTACACTAACAACCATGCTACAGACATTTGCAGACCAGTGTAAGAGGGAGTGGGACAAACATTTAACCCATCTGTTGTTTGCTTACAGGAAGATGTCCCAGGAATCCACAGGTTTTTCATCCTTTGAGTTGCTATATGGGCATTGGGTGGAGGGACCTCTAGATTTGATTTGAGTGGGAAGGTGAGTGTGAATCCCACAAGGAGTCTGTTGTGTCATATGTCCTAAACCTCAGGGAAAGACTCAGGGAACTCATGGCCTTTATCCAGGAGAACCTGGCAAAAGCCCAACAGCAGAAAAGGGTCTGGTATGACAGGAATGCTTGAGTCTGGCAGAAACCCAACAGCAGAAAAGGGTCTGGTATAACAGGAATGCTTGAGCCAGAGAGTATGCTGTAAGGCAGCAGGTTATGGTTCTCATTCCTGTCAGACAAAATAAGCTGCAGGCAGCCCTTCATAGTGGTAAGGAAGATCAGTGATGTTAACTACAAGGTAAAACTGCTAGGCAGGAGGCAGAGGCATAAACTGTACCAAGTTAACGTGATGAACCCTTACCATGATAGAGAGGCCCTTGTGCTATGTATTTGCAGTACAAGGCAGAGGAGTTTGAGGGGGATCTATGATTACAGAAATCCAGCCAGCAAATCCCAAGTTGCTATGGTGGAGCCTAGGGTTGCAGGCATATGATATGACAGTCCGTCACTGTAATGGGGTCAGCAATGCAAAGTCAGATGTGATCTCAAGACAGTGTATGGGGTAATGTATTCTCAGATAGGCTCATCCCTCTCAAGCAATGTTTCTAAAGGGTCACTTGAAAAATTAGCTTGAGTCTTCAAAGGGGGAAGAAGTGTGACAAAAGGAGGTACTGCCAGCACAGCTAGCTGGAATTTTGTAAATAATTATATGTCATTTGTAAATATCAAACTATTTTATACAAGATGCTGATGCTACAAATATATTAGAACTGTATGTCATATAAGATGCTTGTGTTACAAATGTATTAGAACTGTATGCCATGTGTATATCAAACTGCTTTGGTATTGGTAAAGTGCTTGTGCTTAAAATGTGTCCACAGTGTGTCCTACTGGAAGAGAACAGGAATGTACATGCACTATTATAACTGTTTAAATGTATATGTTAACGGAGGAAACTAGAGGGTTAACCTCAGTCCAGCAAACTTTGGAAAAATATCTGAAATTAAATTATTTTATAGGCTAGGCCATAAATATGCTTCAATGCAGCTACAGACACAAAGTATGTATCAGGAAACTTTCTGTATTGTCTTTGGGGTGAACTAATTGCTACTTTGGAAGCATGAAGGAAAGCAATTGTTTTAGGACTTCCAGCACCTGCCTAGGATCTGAGCAAAAGCCCTTGTCGACGCATTTTTACAGGTAGATGCTAAATATTACCAGCTTCCAGTAGTGGGAGGTTTGCCTGGGAACTAAAAGTCAGATGATAGGAAGTGATGTCATTCTGCAAGCTATCTCAGCAGTAATATTTTAGATATTATTTTCAGAAGTCTCTTAGTGAGACAGCATTCTCTGCATTCTGTCTTGAACCTGACAACAACAACAAAAAACATTCAACACATCTGCCTTACTCTAAGTAAGTTGCTAGGCTATAGATACATTCAGGAATATAGCAAAGCTTAGTTTAGATTTTGTTTTTTCTTTACTTGTATGAGCCTGTACTGCAATGTTATTTTAAATATTTCCTGTGGTTTTGAACTCTGATGTCACTGTGAATATATACTGAGTATTTTCTTGTTCTTTTATTATTTATTATAAAATACATTTAAACCTTTCACTGTTGCTGATCTGTGTACAGATATTTAAGTTTTGAGAGTACTTGCATATTTATTTGGTGACACTGTGTGGACCACTCCTAATAGCCTTGCTCTTTGTCAAACTACCATTGATATTACAAAGGAAGATTGGACACCCTTTGTTAAGGGCCCTAAAGTACCTGATAGGGAATGACTGATGGCAGTGATAACTACCTTATAGTCTGGTAGAAGGGGGCAAAGCCTGTAAACCTGTGCCAGCTTTTCCCAGGTGTGTGTGTGTGTGTGTGTGTGTAAATCAAACATCAACGAGTGTGTGTGTGTGTGTGTGTGTGTGTGTGTGTGTGTGTGTGTGTGTGTGTGTGTGTGTGTGTGTGTGTGTGTGTGTGTGTCAGCTACTTGGGCTGAGATACAAAGCACTGATTGGACAGACAGGGTGCTGGAGGTCTTGGCTTGGCTTAGTCACTCAGCTGAGATCTCAACTCTACAGCTGTGTCAGTGGGGAGTCTTACAGGGGATCTGGAAATGGAGGGAGAAACCAGCCCCAGACTGTCATCTCTGTGCTCTTAAGAGAAATTGCACTTGATGCAGAGTTGCATCTAAAAGTACTTTGTGTGCACCTGTTATCTTCCCAGGTGCCAGTGGTGAGGACTGAGGCTCCTTGATTGCTGGCCCAGTGGTGGGTCATCACAGATACACTCAATGTGTCCTTTTGATTAATAAATCCTAGTGTGGACACCAGTTCAGTAGATTATTTGCGGTTTCATAAAATTAATACAGTCTGTTTGTTCCAGTTACTCTGGTACAGCAAAAAATCTCAGGTTTTCTTTGTGTGCACTGGCATACAATTCTACCATTTTTTAAACAGTTCTTCTTGAGAACTCTCATACTCAGCCAGCTTTTTCTTCATTTCATCCTGCATTTTTTGCAGTTTTATCAGCTTATAAGCATAACTAGTTAAAGCTTCTTCGACTTTTTCTAGCCTTTTGTTATTTAAGTTATTATATTCATTTAATGCTTCATTTATTTTCATCAGCTCTGAGCACATCTGACTTGTACTTTCCTCCAGATTACTGGAAGTCATGTCTTGAAGCAAAGCTGGAATGTGAACTGCTTTTTGCTGAACAGATGCAGGATTATTCCCAGTCACTGTGTTATCTTCATCTTTTCTAGTTGATTTTCTTTTAGGTTCTCTAAATGTCTTCTTTGTTGCTATCCAGGCAATATACTTACTAGCCAATAAATTAAATTTACTGAAGTTGGCAGAAGTACTATCTCTTAGTTCTCAGTTTCTGTTTTCACACTGGCAGAGCTAAAATTAGGCTGTTGATCAATGTACATTCATCCTGGAAGCTGCAAAAACTCACTTATTACTCTACTCAAGCAACTCAAGGGACTAATCAAGTCTAAAATGGCCTCCCAGGCAAAGGACAATCAGCAGGCATTCTTTAGCTACGTCCTCAACCTCAAAGTCAACACAAGGCAATGTGCTGAACTAACTGTGAATGAAGCCCGCTACACAGAGCCAGAAGATATTGTAATAGCCACTGGATAACAAATTTAGTTCCAAGTTACCACCCCTTTCCTCCAAGTCACCCACTTGGGAAATACCCTCAATCATAACTCCCCCAACCATCACTAAGATGGACATCCTCAGTGCAGTGTCCAAGGGCAAGAACACTGCATTGATGGGCCCTGAAAACATCCCAGAATCCCTCCTACAAAGCATGAGACATGCCGTATCAGGCTCACTTGAATCCCTTTTTAATGCTAGATGGCATTCATGCCAAGTGAAATGAGGACTACAACAGTCACCCCTCTGCACAAAGGAGGGGCCATCTTTGGACCTGAGTAAATACAAGCACATAAGTAGGACTAGTCTCATATGCAAAGCCTACAATAATCACAGAAATGATAAACAATGACATAGGAAGCCTTCATATTCAGGATCCAACCCAATTTAGTTTTTTCAAGGCCAGGTCATGCTTATTCACTCTGATGGACTTCTTTGAGAAGGTCACTGAAACTATGAACCAGGACAAAATGGTGCACTCTGCCTACCTTGATCTGGTCAAAACTTTATCTACAATGCCTGAGCAAACTATTGTGCCAAAACTCAAAAAATTAGGCCTAAACCCATATGTCTTAAAGATGGCTGGCTGACTGGCTGGCTAAGAGAGAGGACCAAAGAAGCAAGGATTGGGAAGTCTACCTCAAGAAAGAGACTAGTCATTAGTGGAGTCTCTAAGGGCTCAGTACTAGGTCCCCTTCTTCTTGGCATCTATCTGACCAAGTTTGCAGATCACTGCAACTTAGTCATGACTTCAAAATCCCCCAAAAACATATATATCCATCAAGAAGGCCTGACACAGACAGCTGGTGCCACAGCCATGGTCTAAAACGCAATGCAAAGAGATGCATAACAGTATCCTTTGGAAAGACGACAACCACTACAAATTACAACATCGATAATAGAGCACTAAGAGTTAACCCAGTGGTCAGAGATTTGGGAAAGTATGTAGACAGTAACTTGGACTTTGTCCACCATGTGTATTTGGTGGTGAGAAAATCATTCTAAGCTGCTCAACTTCTAAGGAAAGTTATAGCAGCTAGGTCAAAGGATGTCACTCTGGTCTGCTAATGATTGGCAGTAGAGTTTTACGTGCTGGCTTGCCGGGCCTAACACACAACCTTCAACGAAGGAACGCCCATTCATGCATGTCGCCACACAGAAGACGCTCTAACTGAGAATCGAACGGACAACATCTAAATGTGAGGTGACAACGCTACCGCAGCACCACCACCGCAGTAAGAATACAAAATGTAAATAACAAGAAGTCCCTCAAAGCCCTATCCCTGTATTCAGTCTCCTACAGACTTCTGCAAGGCAATCTATCTGGCCCCACTATGATGGACCTGTTGCACATCCACAAAAGAAAACATTAGAATTACTCAATCTATGGACTTAAACTTTGCCTACTACACAAATAACATGCTAGAGGGAGAGGTATGTGTCACATGGACTATTCCTTCTCTGAAACAGGCTTCCCATCTGTATGAAGCAGAGTTCTTCTATAACCCAATTCAAATATAACTTGGCCCAGAGGATGGGGATTCAGAAATATATCCCTGGTCTGGCACCTATGTTGCTTATGGACAGATGCAGCCTGTAAATGTTTGACTATCCATGTCTGAGTCTATATCTAGCCCTTAAAATTATTCTTTGGTTTCTAAACATGGCATAACATTTAGGGAACCATGGTTAGGCTTAAAATGCCCCTCTCCAGGGCCATTAGCCTAGTAATCACCTATGAACCTATAAAAAAACGACTGACTAGCAATTAAAGAAAATGGGTGTTGAAAATTGATTTCAAACATTCTGATAAGCTAGTAACTTTAGTATTATTGAATGACAAAATGTGTACAACTTAACTGCCTGTTTCCAAAACTGAAATTACAGTAAGATATGTGCCATCTTCTGTGAAACCAAAGATACAAATAATGTGTCAATTTGTTTCAAATATGGGGAGAGGCTTACATTGTTATGTTCTGTGCTACTAATATCGGAGAGCACGCTAGTAGTAGAAATATGTGAAATGAAATACATGCTACAAATGAAGCTGTTTCTAGGGAGTGTGACAACAGTAACACCAGAATAAGTGAGTCACTATTATTTCACTGTTACACCTACTCCAGTAAAATGTACTGTAATTCTACAGTGAAAGGAAGTCTGTGACCTGCTTAAAGATGCAGGTATGATTACCCTTGTCAACAGTCCCCTGATACGCAAGTATAATAACCAAAACATGGAAGCAACATAAATTTGTGGGGACAGAAAATAATCAAAGAATCACAGGCCTAAAGCAGATGCCCTACGCTGACCGCCTTAAAAAACTCCAGCTATACTCTGTCGCATATCGTCTACTCAGAGGCGATCTCTGCTTAACATACAAGGCCATGTCAAACCCAGAGCTGTTGGACATGCTAAACTTAAAGAAATCCCAATCCCTCAGAGCTACACGCTCCAGGGATCTAAACCTTGTCATCACAATAAACAAAACATGCTGGAAGGATAGGTTCCTGACCCAGAGACTCCCCAGACTCTGGAATAGATTGCCCATACATGTCAAGCAGAGTGCCTCTTTGGATCTCTTCAAGAGGAACCTTGACGATTGGATGGGAGAAAGGAAATTCACCCCAGGGATCACGTCAGTCGCCCTGCTAGACAGGGGTCCAGGAAAGTAAATAATGTGGGAAGAAATAGCCAGGGAATTGTTATGGCTAGGCTTGTATCGGCCCTAGGGCTGATAGCCTAGTACCAACCTATGAACCTATGAACCTATATCCTCTCACATGCAGAAATGGAAACTGTTACATCTTGCGGCTGGAATTCTTGATCAGATTATTGATCTAATATTAGGAAAAGGTTTTCCCCATTTTTAAGTATAATGAAAATTATATGAGAAGGGAGAATGCACAAACACAGTGCAGCAGGCTGGCACACATAACAAGAAAGAGATAGAACAGCAGATTGAGACCCCTACTCAGTATAAGAAAGGAGAGGAAAGTAAGATTGTAGTAGTACGCATAGAGATCTGCCCACAATCAAAACTAGGAATAGGGAGTTTGTACAGAACCTACAACAGGGGCTAGAATTTGTTTTTGGTAACTCAATAAAAAGGATCATGTATGTTATCTAATGTCTCCTCCAAGGTTTGAACAACAGAATCCCCAGACCTTAAGAGGTGACAGCACAGGAACTGACAGAAAACTCTGAATTAAGGATCAGCACAAGACAGAAGTCTTAACACACAGACATACAAGAAGTGGTAGCACAGAAAGTCAGACAAAACTAGAAGAAGAATACACGAGTGAGAACTCAAAACAAAACAGGTACCAAAAGTGAGCGAAGGGTGATAACGCAGAACTCTGAGCCTACTTCTGCTAGTGTCAAGGAGAATATTCCAGTAAAGGCAGACTCTAAAGAACAAGCATGTCCAAGTAAGGAATGTAAAAGTTACTTTGGGAGATACTCTCTGCAGAGGGACAGCAGCAAAGAGAAGGGAAAGAAAGCGAGAGGGCGGCGTTCATTCAGGCTAACAGAGGGAACAAATCGAAAAGAGAGCATTCAAGAAATTGTACAAATAGAAAACAAAACAGGGCAGAACGGGATTTGTGTTTAGAATTTATCTGTTGTAGGGGAAGACAGGATAAGCTGCAGTTCTCATGTTTTTCTGCGGGGGGGGGGGGGGGTCTATACCTTCCATCTCAAGACAAGCCAGTGAAGTAAGTCGCACAAACTTTTAAAAAGTAACCAAAACTGAAGAAACTGAGAAATGCTAAAATTGACAAACCGTAGGTGAAGGAAATGAGCTGGAATTGCAGGATAGTAATAAATCCAGATAGCGTAAGTAGTCTAAAAAATGCAAATGTGTTTAATTCAGCAAATTCACGTCTACAATTAATCATTTTAAAATGCCCTTAACACATTAAATGCTTAACATTGGGCAATAATGTTAAAAATAGTAGACAGTAAAAACACGATATAATAACAATTACACAGGTCCTATGTGTTTTCTTTATACAATACTAGATTGCATATAACAAATAAATGGTTACGGTAATACATAATGTATTTTAAACCCGTAGCTAAACACAGAGCTCACTTTGTGTAATAAATGTGTTTTTACACTTCTGTACTCAACCTGTATCTAATACCACATGTTTGAAACTATATTATAAGGTGTGTTAAAAAATAATGTTACAATTATGTGGTACCTACTTGTTAAAATGTGTGTGGTACCATCCTAGTTAAAAATGAACACAAATAATTGAATTAAATTTCCCCTACCTATTTGTTTTATGATCATAAGTGACCATGATGTATTTGATATATCATTTACCCATTTAATTCCATTAAAAAATATGTAGTAATATAAATTCTATAAATATGTAAGTATAAAAGTGCATAGGTGTTCTAGTCTATAAAAATAGATAAATAAACTGTTTGTTATTTGAAAATATTTTTACTAAATGTTTTGACTAATTTCGACGTGAATTTGCTGAATTAAACGCATTTGCATTTTTTAGACTACTTACGCTATCTGGATTTATTACTATCCTGCAATTCCAGCTCATTTCCTTCACCTACGGTTTGTCAGTTTTAGCATTTCTCAGTTTCTTCAGTTTTGGTTACTTGTTGTTTACCAGCTGACTATTGTAACGTGATGGAAGACGAGGGGGACCAGACACAGTCGCAGGGAAATCTTACCCAACTATTGAACTTGATCAACGATCGCCTAGACCGCTTATCGGAGAAGGTAGATGGGGTTACCAACTCCAGCGGACCATTGAGGGCCTCTACATCGCCAACAAGTATATCTAGTGGTAACCAACAACTTCCTCAAAGGAATGGATTTATACAAGCCGAACAGCAACAGTCAGCTGAATTTAGAGAAACTAGAGCACAGCACTCGTTAAATACGGATACTAACGTTAACATTAAATCGTGGCTAAACATGGAACTGAACATGGATAATCAAACTGAAGGTACTGAGCGCTTCTACTATAATGAAAACAGTGAATGCTTAACTGACAAGCTAAAAGTGTTTGATAATAAACTGTTTAAAGCTAAAAAGTTACAACTAGAACTGAACTATTTAAACAGATGTGTGCAGGAGAAAATTGTTCCGAAAGGCCTGAGACATTACTCGTATCCCACTGGGCTTGAGTTTGGATCAGATTTTTTTAATGAATTAACTCTCTTGTACAACAATCATGGTCTAGAAATACTGCAGTGTATGATTAAGTATTATAAACTTTCCCTTGAAGACCTAAATAACGAAATTACAATACTGGAACATGAAATCAAAATTGATTCATATTTTAATAGATACAAATACGAATTTGATAGAACCTTAAACAGTATATCTCAGCAAATGGTCAAATTGAAGGGTAACAAACTTAAAAAGCTCCAAAGGGACCTTAAAGCCTACAGAGATGGGGAGGCATTTCCAAAACCGCCTAACACTAACAACCCCCCACCTAAAACTAACGGGTTCATTCACCAAACATCTTCAAAAGGAAAAGGCAGGCGTCTAACATCCAGAAATGCACCTAATGTTTATGCAACAACTTCTGGCAATACGAATATGGAAGATGAAACCTTTGAAGATGAAATTAATGAACCCGAAACAAGTCAACCTCACCAGCAGGTTAATAACACCAGGCAAAACCAAGGTGTACAAAAAAACTACAAGGGGGGGAGGGGGAACAACTGGTCTACGAATCCCCCTCAAGGACAGAAAAGTACAGTTTTGTACCTACCATAAATGTAGATGTTCGAGGATCCACATTGCTGCAGTCCTAACTATTGGGGTAGTCCGCTGTCCAGTCGGCCCGAATACCAAAGTATATGGCTGACGTCGGTCAGGGCGCATTAGACTGACGTCAGTACGTCAGGGTACTAATGCGCATGACCGACGTCATATCCTCAGTCTTTTCTTGCCCCAGATGTCAGAAGACCCTAAAAAGACAAGGCCCAATATACCTGCACCAAAAATATGTACAATATATACAAAATTATCAGCATATAACCTCACCTACACAACCACCCCTAAACACAGAGGGAAGGAGGGAGGGTAAATTGGACTGCAGCAATGTGGATCCTCGAACATCTACATTTATGGTAGGTACAAAACTGTACTATGTTCTTCATTCCACATTGCTGCAGTCCTAACTATTGGGTAGAATCCCAAAGCAGAGGTAAGGGAGGCTGGCAAATCATAAAGAAGCAGGAGCTGACAACATGCCTTGCAAAATAGCTGTGGCAAAACCAGCCCTAGACTTAGAGTAGAGAGGAAGGTGATAATGCTTAGAGAAAGTATGCACTGAACTCCAAGTAGCTGCCTCCAAAATATCCTTAGTTGCCACCCCTTAGAAATGCTGTTGAAGTGGCAGTAGCCCTAGTGGAATGAGGCCTAATCCCAGCTGGAATCTCCTTGCCATGATGGGAATAACAAAATGCAATGCAAAACCCAATCCACCTAGAAATAGTTTGTTTTGACACAGGCTTGCCCTGCGAACTCAAAGCAAAAGAAACAAACAACTGCTGAGACTGCCTAAAATCCTTAGTCCTGCTTAAATAATAACGCAATTGCCTGTGTACATCTAAAGTGTGCAAAATCTTTTCCCTTTATTTTGGGGGTCTGCATAAAAGTAGGCAAATGAATAGTTTGGTTTAAAGCCACACTAGAAACCACCTTAGGCATAAAGGAAGGATTAGTACGTAATGATACCCTATCCTTATGGAAAATCAAAAAGGGCTCTACTGCCATAAGGGCCTGCAACTTAGACACCCTTCTTGCAGAAGTAATAGCCAACAGAAAAGCAGTCTTCCATGACAAGTATTTCAATTCAGCAGTAGCCGAGGCTCAAAAGGTTGTAGAGTAAGTTTTTCCAACACAAAATTGAGATCCCAAGCAGGAGTAGGAGCTCTACGTGGGGCCTTATATTCTTTGCCCTCTAAGAAACTGCTTGAACAAAGGATGCGAAAACAATGGTGGGTCACAATCATAGTGAGCTGAAATTGCTGCAGCATGAATCTTAATGGAAGAGAAGGACAAACCTTTGTCCAATAACTCAGTAAGATATTGAAGAGCCACACTCAAATTAGGCTCAGAAATCTCCAAATTATTTGCTGTACTCCAAAATAAAAATCTCTTCCATTTTTCTGCGTACACTTTCCTTGTACTAGGTCTTCTAGCTTCCATAATCACATTTAAAACTTGTTGAGGAAGTTGAGACCTGCTGTGTTTCAACACAGAATATGCCAGGCTGTTAGATGAAGAGAGTGAAGCTTGACATTGAGCAGATGACCGTCCTTCTGAGATAGCAGATGTGGAATCAAAGGTAAAGGCCATGGAGGCTTCCTTACCAGACTCCTTAGTAGTGGGTACCAGTGTTGCCGAGGCCAATCTGGAGCTATTAAAATCATCCTTGGCTTGTCTTGTCTGACCTTTAAGAGCACCCTTGGAAGAAGAGGCAGAGGTGGAAAGGCATACACATGAAGATTTTTCCAACTGAAAGAAAGAGCATCCACTTTCCAAGCTGTGTGATGAAACCCCTTTGTGCAAAACTTTGGCAGCTGGTGGTTTAGTGGAGAAGCAAACAGATCTATGTCTGGAGTTCCCCATGACACTGTCAATTTCTGAAATACATGAAGATCCAGTTTCCACTCGTGGGGATCCATGATTTGTCTGCTTAACACATCTGCTAAGGAGTTCTGTGCTCCCGGCAGAAACCTTGCCTGAAGAGTTAGTTGCAAGCTGAGCGCAGTCTCCCATAAAATCATTGCTTGCCTGCATAGAGGATAAGAATGTGTTCCCCCTTGTTTGTTGATGTACCACATGACAGTTGTGTTGTCTGTTAGAATCAACACCTGCCCTGGAAGAAGTAACTCCTTGAAAGCCAATAATGCAAACTGGACTGCTAACATCTCCTTCATGTTGATATGTAGATGCTGTAGTCTGGCAGGCCACTTGTCTTGTATCCACTTTCCATTTAGATGAGCTCCCCAAGCAATGTCCGAGGCATCTGTCGTTAAAATCTGACTCGCCTCTGGCCGGGTCACAGAGAGTCCCTTGTTTAGGTGACATTCCTGAGCCCACCACAAAAATTCTTTTGAAGGCAAGGTATTATTTGAATGACAGTGTCCAAATCCTGGCAGTGCTGTGTCCATACTATTTTGAGATACCATTGCAGCTTCCTCATATGCAGTTTGGCATTGGGAAGCACCAGAATACAAGATGCCATGAACCCTAATGCTTGAAGGACTGTCCTTGCAGTCAGCACGGACTGATGAGATAGTTGATGGAAGTAAAGGGATAGACTCTTTTGTTTGTCCGGGGTTAAAAAGGCCATCTGGGCTGCTGTATTCAGTCTCACACCCAGAAAGCACATGTCTTGAGAGGGTACTAGACTGGACTTTATTTCGTTCACAGAATACCCTAGGCATCTTAGCACTGCTATAACATATTCCAGATGCTGTAGAAGGTCTTCCTTTTCTTGAGCCAGAATCAGGCAGTCGTCCAAGTAAGGATAGATTTGAATTCCTTTTAGCCTGAAATAAGCTATCACTGGAGCCAGAACCTTTGTGAATACTCTGGGCGCAGTAGATAAGCCAAAGGGCAATGCAGAGAACTGATAATGAGAATTTCCAGCTCGAAAACGCAGATACTTCCTGCAACTTAGTCTTATAGGCACATGAAGGTAAGCTTCCTTGAGATCTAAAGTTACCATCCAGTGATCTTTGCCCAGCAGAGGTAAAAGCTGTTGTAACGTCAACATCTTGAACTTGGGAATGTCCAGATAAGTGTTGAGGATAGATAAATCCAAAATTGGTCTCCACGTGTTCCCCTTCTTTGGTACTAGGAACAGGCGAGAATAAAATCCTAGGCCCCTTTCTGATACAGGGACTGGCTGAATGGCCCCTATTTGGAGTAACAGAGAAATTTGCTTGTGAGCCTCTTTCCTTTGTGGAGGAGGAACGTCTGGCATGCCTTTGAAAGGGGCAATGTATGGAAATAAAACCTGTAACCGTGGTGAATGATATCCAACACCCATCTGTCTTGAGTAATTAAATCCCAATTTTCTTTGAAAAGAGACAGTCTTCCTCCCAAAGGAGCTGCCAGACGAGAATCTACTGGCAGCTGAAAAGGCAGGTCATTGGGTCTGTTTACGAAAGGACTGACCCCTGCCCTCACCAGAAGTCTGAGCAGGTGAACTCCCTGTTCTAGGCCTAAAAGAACCTTGAGCTCTGCCCCTACCACGTCTAGACCTACCCCTAGACTGGGAATCATAAGCAGGATATGTCCATCCCTTAGTAGGCCAATTTCTACTAAACTTCGTGGCTGCACCTGCAAAAATCTTTAACAGTTTGCATAGACTTAGCTTTGTCCTCCATTTTCTTTAAAACTGCTTCCACAGGCGAACCAAACAACACATCAGACTGTAAAGGAGCATCCAAAATCCTTGTCTTAACATGCTCAGCTAAATTCTGATCCCTCAACCAGGCATGCCTGCGAAGAACAGAACTAGTGGCAGCCACCCTCGAGGAGGCCTGTACAGCATCAAAACCACATTGCAAAGAATGCTTACCCACTTGTTCAGACACATGAACTAAATCCAGCAACTCTTTACACTCAATACCTTCCGCCAAAGCATCCACCTTAGATTTCAATTGTGAAAGGAGATAATTTTGATATTTTAGCATGTGAAACTGACAATTCAACGCCCTCATGGCTAAAGTGGAAGAAGTATACACTTTCTTTCCCCATCTATCCAAAGCCCTTGCCTCTTTATCAGTGGGAACAGGGTTTTTAACAACAGAGGCCTTAACACCTTTAGGTCCCTGAGAAACAGTTTCGGGTCTGCCCTAGGACTCTTAAAAGATACTTATGAGCTTCAGGCACCCTATAGTACCTATCAGGTTTAACAGGAGCAGGAGGCAAAGAATCAGGGTTCAGGGAAGCCTCTGCAAAAACATCTTCCACCACAGTCAACACAGGAGGTATAGCTAAGGGCCTATGCTGGGGTAAAATCAAGAATTCCCTAAGCCTTTTCCTGGAATCAGAGTAATCTTGGCCTTCCCATTTAAAGTGCTCCCTCATGGAATGCAGAGTCTCTGAAAATGAGAAATCCTCAGGAGGAGAAGCTGTAGGAGTGGAATCATCCACATCAGAATCAGAATAAGGAGGATACTCCTGCAAGTCTTCCGCAGAAGACTCAGAAGCCTCTGAACACTGTTCAAAACTCTCAAACTCAGGTTCCACCCTAGGCCTCTTATCAGGAGGGGGCATAGAACCTCTAATCATAGTAATCAAATCTTCTGCCATTTTAAGCATATGTTTCTTAGGCACAGAACCTGAAGTGGTAGGAGAAGCCCCCACTGAAGCTAAACTTGGCCTACCTCTCAAAGAAGTTTTAGAAACAGAAGGAGAGGCTCTAACTACCTTGGGAAGAGAGGGAAGAACAGTTACCTGAGAAGCCCCCTCAGCCTGGCCTACCTCCTGAGAAGGCACATCCTGTAACAGTAAAGTCTCTGCCTGAGACTCTAAAGAAACTCCTGGCAAAACCTCTGGCTCCACTGAGCCTTCTAAAGAACCGACGTCCGGGACTGCCGGTTCATCAACCCTAGGCTTCGCTGTTTTGTCCTTGCGCTTTTTGGACGAAGCGGGCGTCGGAGCATCCGACGGCATTTTATAATTACAACGCTTCCCAAACACTAACCTGGCACAGTCTAACCTTCTCTTAATAGTGCGTTTGTTAAATCTAGCACAAGAGCGGCATCCAACAACGCCGTGCTCAGGCCCTAAACAAGGTATACACAAGGTATGGTAATCCCTATGAGGTATCTGTTTCCCACAAGAAATACAGTTATTCACTTTTTCTGACATCCGGTTAAATACTGAGGCAAGAAAAAAAACAAAATGTTCCCCAACGGGGTACTTAGCCAACTTTGATTCGGTCTGAAACTCCGACTTCAGAAAATTTCAGAACGCCAACCTGCACTCGCAAAACTGCTTCTGCATCGGACCATGCGACAAAAAAGACTGAGGATATGACGTCGGTCATGCGCAGTAGTACCCTGACGTACTGACGTCAGTCTAATGCGCCCTGACCGACGTCAGCCATATACTTTGGTATTCGGGCCGACTGGACAGCGGACTACCCCAATAGTTAGGACTGCAGCAATGTGGAATGAAGAACATCGGAGGTACAACACCAGGAGCAACAACCAGTATCAGGGTTAAAATTATACGAAATTCTATCAAACACTAAAAAAGACTTTAAAATCTACAATTACACTGAGTGTCAAATTGACCCCAGTCTGGTGGAATTATTTGCAAAAGGAATGACGTTTGTACCTACAAAAAGATGTGATATTTCCGAACTGATGATTGATTTCAAAATGTTTATACGTAAACTTAATCTAAACATTCTTTTTGGTAACAATAGTTATAATACAAATGAACTAAGGATAACTAGTACATTCAACCCACCCCAAAATGATGTACTGAACATGTTTGAACACTTGTGTATTAGTGAATTTAGAGATCTCACTAAACATGTTAACAATAACAATATTGAAACAAACATGTCAGAAGAAGAAACTAATTCACTAAACCTTATCAGACAGTTGCCTCTAAGATTAATGAAACCTGATAAGGGTGGAGGAATAGCGGTTCTCTATAATGGAGACTATTCTAACATTATGTGTTCAATACTAGAGAGTGACACCTATGAAGCAATGAGTAGAAATGAACTTAATCAGGCGTACAATAAAATTAAGATGTTTTTTAGTGATCTATATACAGATGGTATTATAGATACTAATCAATATACTTACATCACTATGATGGCACCCAGGATCCCAAAAATCTTCGGCATACCGAAGTTACATACAAATGTATCAAACCCGCCTTTTAGAGCGCTGGTAGATGCAAGGCAGTCCATAACTTATCCATCTGCAAAGCTTGTGGACTGCATACTAAAAAAGTATGTGGAGTTAGAAACCCAGATTCTTAAGGATTCCTGGTCCTTTCTAGAATGTATTCAGAGTACACCCTTTAACAAATCTGGGAATTTTCTAACCATTGACATCTGCGACCTGTATTCATGCATTCCACATACAGTAGGTACTGAATGGGTAGTTGATTTTATTAGAACAAAAGGAGCCCATGACAATGAATGTTTGTTAGTTGAACAACTCCTAGACATAATTTTGGCAACAACTTTGTTTGCTTTGAAGGAGTGTTATTCAAACAAAAAATAGGGGTAGCCATGGGCTCCCCAGTGGGTTCTAGTTTTGCCAACCTGGTCCTAGCCCACTGGGAAAATAACCACCTTCTCAGTAGCGAATGGATGAACAAAATAGTTTGTTACAAAAGGTTTTTGGATGATATATTCATTATCATCAATGGGGATGAACTGGTTGCAGACGAACTAGTCAACTACCTTAGTTCAACTACTTCATTTTTAAGGTTCACAAAGAACTATCAGCAAACCTCGATTAACTTCCTAGATGTGTATTTGACCAAAAACACAGATAAATACACGGCTAAGATTTACAGGAAGGAAATGCATTGCAATAGTTACTTGCACTTCACAAGTATGCATCCCTACCACCAAAAGAAATCAGTTGTCAAAGGACAACTAGTCAGGGCTGCAAGGATGGTGACACTTAATGAGGATTTTGATGAAGAATGTACTTTATTGTATGACATGTTCATAAATAGGGGGTATCCGGTTTCATTTTTGCAAGTAATATTCCAGGAAGTAATTGAGAAAAGAAATAAGGGAACATACAAACCAATCTTAAACACTGAAATTAGATCAAACATATTACCAAGGGGTGACAACAACTTAGAACAAGTAGCTGTCATGGTTACAGATATTGTCGAACACGAATCCACTGAGTTAGTAGAAAACAAACAAGATTTCACTATTGCTTTTACATTTACCTACTGCATAGAGGCATTAAATATAGGTAAAATAGTGAAAAAATATTGGCGCTTTTTATCTTTAGATAAAGACCTATCACACATTCTTAATTTTGGCCCAATGATTTCATACAGGAGGGGTCATAACTTAAAAAAGTTACTAGAAACAAACCCCAAAACAAAGAAAACTAAAAGAGGCACCACGAAATGTGGAAGTTGTAAATACTGCCAATACATAGATACATCTGAAAATTTTAATATCAGAAATGAAATTTTCTATGTTAACGTATCATGTAACTGTAACTCTAGGGCAGTAGTCTATCTAGCTCAATGTACCAAATGCCCCTCATTTTATGTGGGCAAAACAGATAGACGATTACGTGATAGGATATACGAGCATTATTATGCCATAGCGAAAAACAAGGATGACAATGCCCTGGCTAGGCATTGTTCAAAGAACCCAGGGCATACATTTAAATTTATGATAATAAATCAAATTGTGCAAAATTACAATAAACATGGGTTTGTTAATGACAATTTATTGAAACTTGAGCTCGAGAGAAGTGAACTTAAATGGCAAATACGACTAATGGCCTGTAGCTACCCAGGCCTGAACGAGTTTTGTTCTATAGCATGTATTCTCAAAATCAAAAGCTTATTTAGATGAGGACTACACACACTTCACATGGAATTTGGTTATTAAACACTGAGTTTACAGAGTATCTACACAATAAATAATTATTACTTGGGATACTAAATAAAGTATCCATAAAACAGGTTGCGAAGAAATTAGTCAAAACATTTAGTAAAAATATTTTCAAATAACAAACAGTTTATTTATCTATTTTTATAGACTAGAACACCTATGCACTTTTATACTTACATATTTATAGAATTTATATTACTACATATTTTTTAATGGAATTAAATGGGTAAATGATATATCAAATACATTATGGTCACTTATGATCATAAAACAAATAGGTAGGGGAAATTTAATTCAATTATTTGTGTTCATTTTTAACTAGGATGGTACCACACACATTTTAACAAGTAGGTACCACATAATTGTAACATTATTTTTTAACACACCTTATAATATAGTTTCAAACATGTGGTATTAGATACAGGTTGAGTACAGAAGTGTAAAAACACATTTATTACACAAAGTGAGCTCTGTGTTTAGCTACGGGTTTAAAATACATTATGTATCACCGTAACCATTTATTTGTTATATGCAATCTAGTATTGTATAAAGAAAACACATAGGACCTGTGTAATTGTTATTATATCGTGTTTTTACTGTCTACTATTTTTAACATTATTGCCCAATGTTAAGCATTTAATGTGTTAAGGGCGTTTTAAAATGATTAGTTGTAGACGTGAATTTGCTGAATTAAACGCATTTGCATTTTTTAGACTACTTACGCTATCTGGATTTATTACTATCCTGCAATTCCAGCTCATTTCCTTCACCTACGGTTTGTCAGTTTTAGCAAACTTTTAAAAAACACAGTGTGAAGATGATACTTACACTAAGGCAAGACAGAATACAACCAATGTCGTAGGTGACAACAGAAATGTTACCATAATTTCTTACCTCTATTTTTCAGTTGAAAGATGACTTCTTATATATAGAAAGTAAAGACAGAAAGAATATCTACATCACACTCTAATGCCAAAACCTTACAATACACTTTTAATGAAGCTAATCCGCAGTCCTTGGTAAGGAGGCTACTTGGGGATGAGCACAAGTAATGCAAAAGTACTAACCAGATTTTAGTGGCTAAGCAGAATGAGAGAGAGACAAAACTTCTGAGTTTTTTGTCCAAATGCCAGAAAACTGCACCTAGTTCTGGATACAAGGGCCCCTCTAGATCCCAATGCCTACCATAGAGGTGTTAGTTGAAAACATTGCTATTAATGTTGTAAAACCAGTAGTAAAATCCTGCAATGTATATCAGTACACATTAGTGCAATCTATTTCCATCCACAGTATCATTATGCAAAGCTTCTGCTACGGCTATGGCTACCGCCACAGAACTGGTATTCTTACTTTCATGAGTAGTATCCCCAAAACAGGATTGTACTGACCAAAACACTCCCTTTATGACAAGGGTACTGCATCAGTTACATAAGTGCTTTCATTTCAAACAGGTGTGGACATCAGTCTAACATCCACAACCTGATGGATTAGAAGAAAGGTTCAGTAAAACACTGAAGTTCATGCTAAGGAAAGTTACTGACACAGATATTAAAAACTGGGCCAGTTACTAGCCTACTCACTGCTGTAATGTTGTAACCCAAAAGTAGCTTAGGCTTCAACTGTGTTTACCCCATCTGAACTTCAGTTTGGCATGCAGACTTCAAGACAGCTGACATTGCTAGGGAAATTTGGGAAAAAAGAGAAGACGCCTTTTAAAAATGCAATAGAACACTACATTAGTTTGCAAGCCAGATTAAAGATGATTATTCCCCCACTAGTGGAACTCTTAAAGAAAGCCGAGGAGATAAAGCATTGAATCTATAATAAAAATCCTGACATCACATTCAGCTCAAAAAATCAGGTATTAATATTATTACCCTCCAAGCATGACACATCCGAGTCTTTTCTCCTCACTCAAGATTCTTGTTCACTGGAATATATATGCATACATACACACAGTTATTTCTCTGTAATTAGTCTGAATTATCCTGTTATTGCTTACTTTTCAATATTTTTTTGTTTGTGAAATGTTATGCATTTCACCCGGACTGGGATCATTTGAGTTGTTTTAAAAAAATAAAAGCAGTGAAGTATGTCTGACAGCTAGAAAAGAGAGAGAGGGTGCAAATCTATCCCATTAATATACAGAAGCAAGGGAAACTCTACAGTCAGCTGACAAGCTGAAGTTTGTACAAAACACACAAGAAAGGTGCAGTTGGGTGAAACCATGTCAAAAGTAGAAAAGAAGGATGCAACAGAATTTCTAATAAAGGAG
The DNA here is from genome assembly GCF_019279795.1 of Protopterus annectens. NCBI lineage: Eukaryota > Metazoa > Chordata > Ceratodontiformes > Protopteridae > Protopterus > Protopterus annectens. The sequence goes on from NC_056748.1 coordinate 171,142,900, forward strand.
TGTTCTCAAAAATGCCTGGGAGAATGAAACCGATAGAACATAACACAGAGACAGCACTTAGAATGAAGGTAAGGCTGGGACCTTACAGTGTAATGTAAAAAAAAAAAAAAAAAACAAGTTCAAAAGATGCCAGGCAATGAGCGAGAGAGAATAGTCATAAAGTCCATGGAGCAGCCAAGAGTGTCCTAGTTCCTAAACATCAAGAAATTATTAGATTCTGAAATAACTTTAGGAAAATGAACAGCATATCAAAGCTTGACAGCTATTCCATGCCCAGAACTGATAAGTTGATAGAGAAGTTACGAAAGTCAAGATACTTGACAACACTCGACTTAGAATGGATACTGGCAGATACAATGGCCAAAGGAAAAAATAGCCTTTACATCCCCTGATAGTCTATTTCGAAACACAGTGCTACCACTGGCTTACATGGAGCTCCATCTAATTTTCAGAGGATGACAGACAACATACTGAAGCCTTGCTTCTGATATGATGCTTTACACCTGTAGTTATTCATTTAATGGATTAGAAATCTCACATACTTAAAGTGCAGGCTGTGTTATAATTCATACAACAGACAGGCTTGACTGTAAATCCTATGAAACCTTTAAATGGTGGAAGGCTAGCACCTTACAGGAAGAGAGATGACAAGAGCATAACTAGAAAAAAATTAAGGCCATAAAAACTGGCTTCAACCTTCCATTAAAAGATAGGTGCAGGATGTCTTTGGACTAGATGGGTACTACAGTAGGGTGAGTGCAATCTTGTAGCTACTGCATGTCCTTTGGCAGATTTCACAAAGGGAGAAGGTCATGCCAAGGTGCAATTTTTTAAATACCTTTATTGAATTATCACTTGTGACATAGACAAATTTAAATTTGTAGAAAAGTAACCAAACTGTATCAACAAGTTCACGTTTACAAACATTATACTTCACATACATTGCTATATATCATATAACCTAAGCAACATTACAATAAGTTATTCAATTCCTGCCTTTTTTTAAACAAGAAATATCTTTATTAAACTATCACTTACAACACAGGCAATCATACATTTACATAAATGAAAACAAATCACACCAACACACTCCCAGTTGCAAACATTATACATCACTTATAATCTACCCAATCATTTTCAAGCATTACATAGCTCATTTAAGTCTTGCCTTTTTTTAAACCTCATTCCCCCCCTGTATGTATTGTTCCCACAATTCCCATTTTCCTTTGTAGTTTGCTCCTACCCTTTTATAAAAGATCTCAATTCCAGTTTTTTATCTCCGTTACTATATTCACTGCTTCTAGTACAGTTGGTTTAGACTTTGATTTCCACATTCTAGTAAGTGCTTTTTTGTCAGTCATCATAATTAGACACAGCAAGGCCTTACCATGTCTAGGTAATTCTGATTCTGTATCACAGTTCAGAAAATCACCTCCCTAGTCACACCAGTCTGCCCACCCAACATCTCCGACAGTGCATTCCACAGGGAATCCTTAAAGTCCGCCAACTCACCTCACTCCCAGAAAATATTCTCAGTTACCTCTTCCCTGTCACACCTCCAACATTTGCTGTCAACCTGAGGTAAAGTTCTCTGGAGTCCATAAGGGCTATAAAAATATCTGTGTACACATTTCCAAGCAAAAATCCTAAATCTTCTAGATTTTGTTGCATATTTTGGGATATATATATATATATATATATATATATATATACATACATATACATACATACATATATATATATATATATATATATATATATATATATATATACATACATATATATATATATATATATATATATATATATATAAATATATATATAAATATACACGCCTTTTTCTTTGTGAATTGCTTATCCAGTCTCTCTCTCTTCCCAATCCTTTCTAACCCCCTCTGATTGATTCTTATAGTGTCATGCAATATTTTGTATGCTCTACTAATTATTTATTTTTTAATGGCAGCTTCTGTTCTAGATTCTACTGAAAACTCTACAAGTGCTGGTCTTCCATTTAGGTTCCACACTATTTCTTTCTCTTTGCCTATACTCTGATCAATCAATCCTTGATGGGGAAAGCAATCTCTAACCTGCAACAGTCCATATAAATTCTTTGCGTCCTCCAGTTCTATCATCTTTCCCTTTCTAGTTATTTGCTCCCATACCTTGGTTCCTTTGCCAGTTTTCTCCAATAAATTCCAGGCCCTCTTACATAATGCCTACATCCCTAATTGCAGTCATCTCTATCGACATAATCTCCTTTCTCCATTCCCATGTAGGTTTAGTTCTTAGAATACTTTCTGCTACTTTACGAATATAATATTCTGTATGATTATTGTTATTCTCCTTAAAGGGCTGCATCCAAAATCCCAGTCTCTCCTTGTTTCTTGAGCCCCCCCATCCCGTTTCATCATCCCTTTCCACTTTGAATTATAGTTTTCTGTTTGTGCTATGAGCCTTACCTGTGTAGCTCTGAAATACCCCTTCAAATAGGGTATCCCGATCTGCCCTGTTCTATTGGAAGAATAAGCTTATCCCACTTGACTCTTGCCATCTTCCCCTCCCAGATAAAGTCCTTCAGCTCTTTACCAAAAAAAATCACTTTAGGAGCCAGTGAACATAAACCAGCTAAAAACAAAAATGTTTTAATCTCCGCTTTTGTACAAACACTTCATCAGAAAAAACTGGTCAAACAATACAACTGGTTTATACATATTAGTCAATTAACTATAGTTAAAAACAATCAACAGTTTTAACCCTTTAGTTTCCTTCTTGCTAAAAACATTTTATGTTGACATGTTCTTTCAAACCAGCGGGAACTTCAGCACACAAACTTGTTTGCCAACACACTTCTCTAGTTTCAATTTCATTTCTGAAGTTGCCCCCTCTTCTATCTGTTGTTACTTTTTCAAGAACTGTAAACAAGAACTTACTAAAATGTTTTACATACTTTTGAGTGCTTGTAAAGTGCATTGTTTACATCGTTATTCTTAACAGGCCTTACATGTTCTTGAATCCTGTCTCTCAGCCTTCTTGTAGTCATACCTACATAGAATGAATCACAGACTGAGCACAGGGCAAGATAAACCACTCCAGAAGTATTACAACTATACTTTTCCTTAAAATCTATCTTGTAGTTTAAATGGGTCAAAATCACAAAAGCACCTTCGTGTATGAATCTACAGCTGGAACAACCATTACACTTATGTGTCCCTTTGTTTTTACTACTAAAAGCAATGGGAATTCTAGTATCTGATTTTTCAAGCATTTGTTTAGTACTACGTGTTTTAATGTTAACAAATTGTGGTTTATTTCCCAAAGCCTGACTTAACTCTCTGTGAGTGTTAATAATCCGCCAGTTTTGTGTTATAATATTCCTGATGTTACAGGATGTTGAAGGGTGTAATATTCACATATCCCAGCACTTCCTCAGATTTCAGTAGATTAACCTAAGTCAGCTAAGGCTAATCCATGAAAGGAACAACTCAAAGCAGTTCTCAGCACTGACAAGTCAGATGTGTGATGTCAGGTCAATGGTGCATAAGGGTAAAGCCCCAACAGTGCCCTAGACGAGTCTATGGTCTACAAGGGTAAAGCCCTGACTGTGCCATCCATGAGTCTATGGTGCAGAAGGGTAAAGATCTGACTGTGCCCTAGATGGGTCTATGGTGCTGAGGGGTAAATTCCTGACTGTGCCCTAGGTTAGGTTATGACACAGAGATGTAAAGCCCTGACTGTGCCCTAGATTAGTTTATAGCACAGAGAAGTAAAGCCCTGACTAGATGAGTCTATGGCACAAAGGGGTAAAGCACTGACTATGGTCTATATGAATCCATGGCATAGATGGGTAAAGTCCTGACTATAAGACTCTGTGGTGCACAGGGGTAAAGCCCTGACTATGCCCTAGATGGATCTATGGTACAGACGGGTAAAGCCCTGATTGTCCTCCATGAGTCTATGGTGCAGAGGGGTAAAGCCTTGACTGTGCCTAGAGTAGTTTATGGCACAGAGGGGGTAAAGCCCTGACTAGATGAGTCTATGTCACAGAGGGCTAAAGCGCTGATTGTTCTCTACATGAATCCATGGCAAAGATGGGCAAAGCCCTGACTAGAAGAGTCTCTGGTGAACAGGGATAAAGCTCTGACTGTGCCCTAGATGAGTCTATGGTGCGGAGTGGTAAAGCCCTGACTGTACCCTAGGTGACTCTATGGCATACAGGGATAAAGCCCTGACTGTACCCTCCAAGAGTCTATGGTGCAAAGGGTTAAAACCTGACTGTGCCCTAGATGAGTTTATGGTGCAGAGGGGTAAAGCCCTGACTGGGCCCTAGGTGAGTCAATAGTGCACAGGGGTAAAGCCCTGACTGTGCCCTAAATGAGTCTATGGTGCAGAGGAGGTAAAGCCCTGACTGTGCCCTCCATGAATCTATGGTGCAGAGGAGGTAAAGCCCTGACTGTGCCCTCCATGAGTCTATGCTGTAGAGGGGTAAAATCCTCATTGGCCTAGATTATCCAATATTAATGCAATAGTCCTTGAAATTAAATGAACTACCTGGGTAGGGAATAGAAGTAAACGGCTTTTGCCAGATAACCCACCCATTGAAAAAGGAGTTTGGTAATTTTAACCACAAGGGTGTCATTGATGGGGTATCTAAAAAGTGCAAAGATACTCAGAAGCATAAACCCAGACAAGTTGTGATTCACCTATAACTAAGTACTGAAGGTTAACACAGCCATGTAGATTGCATTTAATGGAGTTAATGAAAGGGGGCACTTAAAAGAATGCACCTGAAGCAGAGGTGTGAAGAAGCATGCACCTGTCATGATTTCACTGTAGCAAATATTATGGAGTGCTTGCTCGACAACACATGAAGGCCTATAGGTGTAATATACAAAAAAGTGGTATTAAGTTAGGATAATACCATACAAGACCAGCCACCCCATGGTTACCTCTCCATATTGGTCGCTGAGTCTGATGGGCGAACTAGACCTGTGGGATAGAGGAGAAATGAGAAGGTCAAAGTGCCACTGGGCCACAGACAAGATTTCTTTTAAATAAAAGTGTGACACATACATGTGACCAAAGGAGCGGTACAGCTAGATTCACCAATAAAAGTGCGATACACACTCATGACTAAAGGAGAAGTACAGCTGAATTCACCAGAATAAGACCTATACCACCTACTGCTCTCTGAAACAGCATCTCTCAGAAGTATTTGTGTTGTAAACAACACTAGAACCAAACGTAAGGCCAGTGGCAGTTTACTGGACAATAACACAATGATGGCAATACAGGGGATCCACTGCATATCCTGGTCACCTACATTGACAGCAGATCCTGCTCTATGTAATAGTACGTCACAGGCTAGCAGTAGCCATTGTTGGTTCATCCATGCCTCATGCACAGCATTATGTCTGGATTTTTCATTTAGAAAGACATATCTGAAATGTTCCTGGAATCCAAGTGAGAATCCTTCCTTTATACAGCTGTAATTAAAAATACCAGTGAATTATCTGGTTCACAGCTACAGGTTATACTGCCTGACCAAAGGGCAGAAAATCCATAATATATGCACAGCTCTTCAATGATGCATTATTTGGTTATTGAACTGTAACCCTTTACCTGGAAAAAATCTGTCCCACTCCAAGATATTTAAAGAAAATATCTTGTTTATTCTGCCTGCAGAAATCATATCTTGAGTAACAGCCATGGCAGAGGTACTTTATGAGGTCAGACAATATTTCATGTGCTATTTCAAAAGGTTTTGGGAAACTATTTTGCAGCCTGAAAATCACCTCATTGTTTTCAAAAGGAAAGCAAAGAAAAGGACAATCTGACTGTTTACATCTGCAGCAAACAGACACTGCTGGGACAATGTGACTGTTTACATCTACAGCAAAGAGACACTGCTGGGACAATGTGACTGTTTACATCTACAGCAAACAGACACTGCTGGCACAATGTGACTGTTTACATCTACAGCAAACAGACACTGGTGGGACAATCAGACTGTTTACATCTGCAGCAAACAGACACTGCTGGGACAATGTGACTGTTTACATCTACAGCAAACAGACACTGCTGGGACAATCTGACTGTTTACATCTGCAGCAAACAGACACTGCTGGGACAATGTGACTGTTTACATCTGCAGCAAACAGGCACTGCTGGGACAATGTGACTGTTTACATCTACAGCAAACAGACACTGCTGGGACAATGTGACTGTTTACATCTACAGCAAACAGACACTGCTGGGACAATGTGACTGTTTACATCTACAGCAAACAGACACTGCTGGGACAATGTGACTGTTTACATCTACAGCAAACAGACACTGCTGGGACAATGTGACTGCTTACATCTGCAGCAAATAGACACTGCTGGGACAATGTGACTGTTTACATCTACAGCAAACAGACACTGCTGGGACAATCTGACTGTTTATATCTGCAGCAAACAGACACTGCTGGGACAATGTGACTGTTTACATCTGCAGCAAACAGACACTGCTGGGACAATGTGACTGTTTACATCTACAGCAAACAGACACTGCTGGGACAATGTGACTGTTTACATCTACAGCAAACAGACACTGCTGGGACAATGTGACTGCTTACATCTGCAGCAAATAGACACTGCTGGGACAATGTGACTGTTTACATCTACAGCAAACAGACACTGCTGGGACAATGTGACTGTTTACATCTACAGCAAACAGACACTGCTGGGACAATCTGACTGTTTACATCTGCAGCAAACAGACACTGCTGGGACAATGTGACTGTTTACATCTACAGCAAACAGACACTGCTGGGACAATGTGACTGTTTACATCTGCAGCAAACAGACACTGCTTATTCATATATAACTGGCACATTATATGGGCACTATGGTACAGTGTGCCCCTCTGGGATACTCTGATAACAAAATCATTAATTCTGTTGTGACGCAGTCATTCAGTTTCATAAAAACACGAATGTTATTCTGAAATGGAAAATGCACATGAAGTCAACAGCCTTTTCATCACCGTTTACTTATTAGTGCATTTTCTTTCACTGCTATCATATTCCACTAATGTTCTGTGACAAAAATATATATATTAAACAGTATCAGCCCACTGTTTCTTATTTGACAAATGACTACCATGCCAAAACACTATTCTACTTAAAAATGAGCTACTTTGAAAATTGTTATAAAATGAGGGAACGTTCCTGAAATGTGGTTCATGTTCTAGTTAGGCTGCTTCAGTGAGGATCTTAAGTCCACTTGACACAGACATGCCATTGGGAAAACGTTAAATTCCCAGCTATTAGACCTTCTATATCTACAAATTCCTGGGGTGGCACTCAGGATCATTAGCTAAAGCTTAAGGAATTATGCCTCAGATAGTCACAGTCAAGGGTTTATTTTATTTATTTTGAATCTGTTAAGCAGAATAAGGCACTGATCCCACTGGACCTATTTCAGTCTCACTCTGTAGTAAACACAACCGATACATGACAATATGCACACAATGAGAATGACAAAATATAATAGATAATGTATTACATATAAAGTGAGCAAGTATTATATACAAAGTGAATATCATAGTTGGCTTGAGGGTATAAAGGCAACAGTTAAATGAGATTATACACAGAGTGACTGAAAACATAATATATGCATGCATTATATACAAAGTGGAAATCAGAGTTAGCTTGCTGAAAGAATTACAATCAAAAATTGAGTCAGAACAACGTATGTACAGGGAAGAAGTAATGAAGAGGTTAAGTTATATTCCTTGATTATGTCAATGCAAATGCCTTGGAACAGCTAGCCGATACCCTTACAATGGGTGATAATATCTTGACCTTGGTATTAACCAACATGAGTAACCACTGCAGCACCCCTACGGTATCATCCTCCTTGGTAATATCCGACCATAAAGCAGTCACGTTCGAAGTCACCATCTCCCCCAACCCCCCTCTTTCTAGGATCAGACATAAAAACCTTCACCAAAGCTGATTACAGCCTCCTAAGGGATGGTATAAACAGCTTCACAGCCCCCCCCCCCCCCCCCGTAGGAACTTGCACCAATATCCAAAACTACACCAAAGCACTATAAGAGCACTTATATAGATGCATGAAATCAGGAATACCTGACAGGACTAAGTCATCCCTCGCAAGGAAGAGTAAACCTGTCTGGTGGATATCTGCAATAAATAAACTCTACAACAAAAGGAAAAAAATTGCTGTCCAAAACCAAGAAGGAGCAGGTGCCCAATTGGAAGCAATATCTCCTTAGCCTGAACAAGCAAATAAGAGCACTAGTGAAATTATTGAAAGCAAACTTCGAGTCCAAATTGGCCACATCTACTAGAGACAATCATAAGGCCTTCTTCACATCTGTCTGCAACCTCAAAAGAAGCACCCAGATCTGTTCAGAACTGATGGTCAAGGACGCCACATATACAAGTGCCGTAGATACAGCAAACTTGCTGGCTGACAGATTCAGTGAAAATTTTACCCCCTCTGTCCCCCCATCCCCCATCAATAAATCAGGACGTTCCCAGTACCTGCCCCCTTCCCCTTATATCTATGGAAGAGGTCATCACAGCTTCTCTCAAAGGCAAAAAATACAACCTCCATGGGACCAGATAACATCCCAGGCTGCATCCTACATGAACTCAGGCAGGAACTTGCAGCACCATTAGGCACCCTAGTCAACCAAAGTTTGAGTACTGGCTTTGTCCCAGCTGAGTGAAGGACAGTCACTGTCATCCCTTTACACAAAGGTAGAGCATCCACCGATCTGGGAAATTATAGACCCATCAGTCTAACTAGCCTGATCTGCAAGGCCATGGAACTGATTATCATGGACCTCATAAACAAGGACATTGGCAACCTCCAAACACTTGATCCCACACAGTTTGGCTTCATCAAGGGAAGGTCATGTCTGCTAAATTTGGTTGACTTCTTTGAGACAGTCACCCAAGCCATGGATGAGGGGAAGACTGTGCACACCGCCTACCTTGACCTGGCCAAAGCCTTTGACACTATTCCCCACTCGGGCATAATAGATAAACTCTCGCAACTAGACATCAACCCATATGTTACCAGATGGGTAGCAAACTGGCTCACTGATAGAACCCATGCAGTCAAAATATGGGAAGCCACCTCAAGCAGTAGAAAACTAACAAGTGGCATACCCCAGGATTCGGTCTTGGGGCCTCTGTTATTTGGGATATACTTTTCAGAGGTCCAGGCCAAAACCAGTGGGCTATGGCTAAACAAGTTTGCAGATGACTGCAAGCTGGGTGCTGTCATCAATTCCCCTAGTGATGTGGACATCCTCCATGAGGGTCTCTCTCAGACAAATGACTGGTGCCAAAAACATGGCCTCAAGCTGAATACCAAAAAATGCATCATCATCCCCCTTTGGGGAGAGTGATGTCTCCACAAATTATCACATTCATAACTATGTCCTAAGCACTCAATCAGGAATGAGGGATTTGGGCACCCAGGTTGATAGCAACCTGACTTTTGACCACCGAGTTGCTTCCATGGTATGAAAAGCCTTCTACATGGCCCACCTCATAAGTAAGGGTATCTCATCCAGGGACAAGGAGGTCATAACATCCTTGTATTCTTCCCTTATAAGGCCCATTACTGAGTACAACGCACCTTTTGGCATGTACCTTGCAAAGCACATGCAGCAGCTGGACAGACCACGGAGGTTCCTCAGCAGGAGAATCCAGGGCCTCAAACATCTACCATACACAAATAGGCTAAAAGCCCCATCACTCTACTCAGTTTCATATAGACTCCTCAGAGGTGACTTCTGTCTAGCATATAAGGCGATCATGGACCCCACCTTGATGGGGCTACTGCAAATCAGCAAGTCAAGCTCCACTTGAGTAACCTGCAAGCGTGGCCTCAACTTGGTCTGTGACATCAACAAGACTTGTTGGCGGGACAGATTTGTGTCCCATAGACTCCCTCATCTGTGGAATAGACTCCATCTCCACATCAAGCAGAGTACCTCTTTACCCCTTTTTAAGTGCAATCTGGATAACTGGATGGGAAAAGTACAGTTTTGTACCTACCATAAATGTAGATGTTCGAAGATCTACATTGCTGCAGTCCTTACACTTGGGTAGTCCGCTGTCCTCGGTCGGCCCGAATATCAAAGTATTAGGCTGACGTCGGTCAAGGCGCTTAAGACTGACATCAGAACGTCAGGGTACAAATGCGCATGACCGACGTCATATCCTCAGTCTTTTCTTGCCCCAGATGTCAGAAGACCCTAAAAGAAAGGCCAAAACCAAAAGACAGCAAAAAACAACCAACCACCCTTGCACTAATCATATGTACAATATATACAATATCCACAACATTTACAACCCAAACCACACCACCGCCTCTAACTACAGAGGGGAAGGAGGGAGGGTAAATTGGACTGCAGCAATGTAGATCTTCGAACATCTACATTTATGGTAGGTACAAAACTGTACTATGTTCTTCATCTCACATTGCTGCAGTCCTTACACTTGGGTAGAATCCCAAAGCAGAGGTAAGGGAGGATGGCAAAACTATAAAGCATTAGGTGCTGCCAAAATGCCCTGTAAGATTGCAGTGGCAAAACCAGCCCTAGATTTAGAGTAAAGAGGAAGGTGGTAATGCTTAGAGAAAGTATGCACTGAACTCCAAGTAGCTGCCTCCAAAATATCTTTAGTTGCCACCCCCCTTAAAAAGCTGTAGAAGTGGCAGTAGCCCTAGTGGAATGAGGCCTAATCCCAGCTGGAATCTCCTTACCATGATGGGAATAACAGAAAGCAATACAAAACCCAATCCACTTAGAAATAGTTTGTTTTGACACAGGCTTGCCCTGAGAACCCAAAGCAAATGAAACAAATAACTGCTGAGACTGCCTGAACCCTTTAGTTCTGCTCAAATAATATCGCAACTGCCTGTGTATATCCAAAGTGTGCAAAATCTTCTCCCCTTTATTTTGGGGTTTGCATAAAAAGTAGGCAAATGAATAGTTTGGTTTAAAGCCACACTAGAAACCACTTTAGGCATAAAGGAAGGATTAGTACGTAAAGATACCCTATCCTTATGGAAAATTAAGAAAGGCTCAACCGCCATAAGGGCCTGTAATTCAGAAACCCTTCTTGCAGAGGTAATGGCCAACAAAAAAGCAGTCTTCCATGATAAATATTTCAACTCAGCAGAAGCTGCAGGCTCAAAAGGTTGTAGAGTGAGTTTCTCCAACACAAAATTGAGATCCCAAGCAGGAGTAGGAGCTCTACGTGGGGGTCTTATATTCTTTGCCCCTCTAAGGAATTGCTTAAACAAAGGATGAGAAAACAATGGTGGATCACAGTCATAGTGAGCAGAAATTGCTGCAGCATGAACCTTAATAAGAGTAGGACAAACCTTTGTCCAGTAACTCAGCCAGATATTGAAGAGCCACACTTAAATTAGGCTTAGAAACATCAAATTCCTTTGCTGCACTCCAAAACAAAAATCTCTTCCATTTGTCTGCGTACACTTTCCTTGTACTAGGCCTTCTGGCCTCCAAAATAACATTCAAAACTTGCTGTGGAAGCTGAGACCCTCCAGGATTCAAAACAGAATATGCCAGGCTGTTAGGTGAAGAGAGTGAAGTTTGACATTGAGTAAATGACTGTTCTCCTGAGACAGCAGGTGTGGAATCGAAGGCAAAGGCCATGGAGGCTCCCGTACCAGACTTCTCAGTAATGGGTACCAGTGCTGTCGAGGCCAATCTGGAGCTATTAAAATCATATTTGGTTTGTCCTGTCTGGCCTTTAGAAGTACCTTTGGGAGGAGAGGCAGAGGTGGAAAGGCATACACATGAAGATTGCTCCAATTGAAAGAAAGAGCATCCACTTTCCAAGCTGTGGGATGAAACCTTTTTGTGCAAAACTTTGGCAGCTGGTAGTTTAGTGGAGAAGCGAACAGATCTATGTCTGGAGTTCCCCATGACACTGTCAATTTCTGAAACACATGAGGATCCAATTTCCACTCGTGGGGATCCATAATTCGCCTGCTCAACACATCTGCTAAGGAGTTCTGTGCTCCCGGCAGAAACCTTGCCTGAAGATTTAGCTGTAAACTGAGAGCAGTCTCCCACAAAATCATTGCTTGTCTGCATAGAGGATAAGAATGCGTTCCCCTTGCTTGTTGATGTACCACATGACAGTTGTGTTGTCTGTTAGAACCAACACCTGCCCTGGAAGAAGTAAATCCTTGAAAGCTATTAATGCAAATTGGACTGCTAACATCTCCTTCAAGTTGATATGTAGATGTTGTAGTCTGGCAGGCCACGTGTCTTGTATCCACTTTCCATTTAGATGAGCTCCCAAGCTTTGTCTGAGGCATCTGTCGTTAGAATCTGACTCGCCTCTGGCCGGGTCACAGAGAGTCCCTTGTTTAGGTGACATTCCTGAGCCCACCACAAAAATTCCTTTTGAATGCAAGGTATTATCTGAATGACAGTGTCCAAATCTTGGCAGTGCTGTGTCCATACATTTTTGAGATACCATTGTAGCTTCCTCATATGCAGTTTGGCATTGGGAAGCACCAGAATACAAGATGCCATGAACCCCAAGGCTTGAAGGACTGTCTTTGCAGTCAGCCTGGACTGATGAGACAATCGATGGAAGTAAAGGGAAAGATTCTTTTGTTTGTCCGGGGTCAAAAAGGCCATCTGGGATGCTGTATTCAGTCTCACACCCAGAAAGCACATATCCTGAGAGGGTACTAGACTGGACTTTATTTCGTTCACAGAATACCCCAGGCATCTTAGCACTGCTATCACATATTGCAGATGATGAAGAAGTTCGTCCTTTCCTTGGGCCAGAATCAGGCAATCGTCCAAATAAGGATAGATTTGTATTCCTTTTAGCCTGAAGAAAGCTATCACTGGAGCCAGAACCTTCGTGAACACTCTGGGCGCAGTAGATAAGCCAAAGGGCAATGCAGAGAACTGATAATGAGAAGTCCCAGCTCGAAAACGCAGATACTTCCTGCAACTTAGCCTGATAGGAACATGAAGATAAGCCTCCTTGAGATCCAGAGTCACCATCCAGTGATCTTTGCCCAGCAGAGGGAAAAGCTGTTGTAACGTCAACATTTTGAACTTGGGAATGTCCAGATAAGTGTTGAAGATAGATAAATCCAAAATTGGTCTCCACGTGTTCCCCTTCTTTGGTACTAGGAACAGGCGAGAATAAAATCCTAGGCCCACTTCTGGCAGAGGGACCGGCTGTATGGCCCCTATTTGAAGCAGCAGAGAAATTTGTTTGTGAGCCTCTATTCTTTGCTGAGGAGGAACGTCTGGCATGCCTTTGAAAGGAGGCAAGGTATGGAAATAAAACTTGTAACCTTGGTGTATGATATCCAATACCCATCTGTCCTGGGTAATTAAACTCCAATTTTCTTTGAAGAGTGCCAACCTTCCTCCCAAAGGCGCTGCCAGAGAAGAAGGCTCTGGCAGCTGAAAAGGTAGGTCATTGGGCCTGTTTACGAAAGGACTGGCCCCTGCCCTCACCGAAGACTGTGCAGGTGAACTCCCTGTTCTAGGTCTGAAAGAGCCCTGAGCTCTGCCCCTACCACGTCTAGATCTTCCCCTAGACTGTGAATCATAAGAAGGGTGCGTCCACCCCTTAGCAGGCCAATTCCTACTAAACTTGGAGGCTGAACTTGCAAAAATCTTTAACAGCCTGCATAGACTTAGCCTTGTCTTCCATTTTCTTTAAGACTGCCTCCACAGGTGAACCAAACAACACATCAGACTGCAAAGGAGCATCTAAAATCCTAGTCTTAACATGGTCAGATAAATTCTGATCCCTCAGCCAGGCGTGCCTGCGAAGAACTGACCCAGTGGCAGCCACCCTAGACGAGGCCTGTACAGCATCAAAACCACATTGTAAAGAATGCTTACCCACCTGTTCAGAAACATGTACCAAATCTTGTAATTCTTTACACTCAATGCCTTCCGCCAGAGCATCTACCTTAGACTTCAATTGAGAAAGAAGATAGTTTTGATATTTCAACATGTGAAACTGGCAATTCAAAGCCCTCATAGCTAAGGTGGAAGAAGTATAGACTTTCTTTCCCCATCTATCCAAAGCTCTGGCCTCTTTATCTGGAGGAACCGGATTTTTACAACAGAGGCCTTGGCCCTTAGGTCCCTGACTAACAGTTTCAGGGTCCGCCCTAGGACTCTTATAAAGATATTTATGAGCTTCAGGCACCCTGTAATACCTGTCCGGCTTAACAGGAGCAGGAGGCAAAGAATCAGGATTAAGTGAAGCCTCTGCAAACACATCTTCCACAACATCCAGAACAGGTGGTATAGCCAAAGGCCTATGCTGGGGTAAAGCAAAAATTCCCTAAGCCTTTTCCTGGAATCAGAGAAGTCCTGACCTTCCCACTTAAAATGTTCCCTCATGGAATGAAGAGTCTCTGAAAAAGAAAAATCCTCTGGAGGAGAAGCAGAAGGAGTAGAATCATCCACATCAGAATCAGAATAAGGAGAATACTCCTGCAAGTCTTCAGCCGAAGACTCTGAAACATCCGAAGCCTGCTCAAAACTCCCCAACTCTGGTTCCACCCTAGGCCTCTTATCAGGAGGGGGCAAAGAACCTCTAATCAAAGTAATTAAATCTTCTGCCATTTTAAGCATATGCTTCTTGGGCACAGATCCTGATGAACTAGGAGTGACACCAACAGAAGCTAAACCTGGCCTGCCTCTGGGAGAAGCCTTGGAAACAGAAGGAGAGGGCCTAACCACCCTAGGAAGGGAGGGGAGTACAGTAACCTGAGAAGCCCCTTCAGCCTGACTTGCCTCCTGAGAGGCCACATCCTGCAATATCAAAGTCTCCCCCTGGGACTCCAGAGAAGCCTCCGGCGGAACCACCGGTTCCACTGATGCCTCTAAAGAACCGGCGTCCGGTACGGACGACTCTTCTTGCCTGGGTTTAGCTGCTTTGTCTTTGCGCTTCTTCGAAGAAGCGGGCGTCGGAGCATCCGGCGGCATATTATAATTGCACCGCTTCCGAAAACCAACCTGGCACAATCTAACCTTCGCAATAGTGCGCTTATTGAACCTAGC
The DNA here is from genome assembly GCF_019279795.1 of Protopterus annectens. Lineage (NCBI taxonomy): Eukaryota > Metazoa > Chordata > Ceratodontiformes > Protopteridae > Protopterus > Protopterus annectens. Next base: position 171,158,017 of record NC_056748.1, read on the forward strand.
ACTAAAGCGACACCCAACAACGTCGTGCTCAGGCCCCAAACAAGGAATACACAAAGTATGATAATCTCTATGCGGTATCTGTTTCCCACAAGAAATACAGTTATTCACTTTTTCTGACATCCGGTAAACCACTGAGGCAAGAAAAACTAAAATATTCCAACAGGGTACTTAACCAACTTTGACTCGGTCTGAAACTCCGAATTCGAAAAATTTCAGAACGCCGAACGGCACTTGCAACGCTGCTTCTGCATCGGACCATGCGGCAAAAAAGACTGAGGATATGACGTCGGTCATGCGCATTTGTACCCTGACGTTCTGATGTCAGTCTTAAGCGCCTTGACCGACGTCAGCCTAATACTTTGATATTCGGGCCGACCGAGGACAGCGGACTACCCAAGTGTAAGGACTGCAGCAATGTGAGATGAAGAACATCAGAAAATATACCCCTGGGATTCCACTCATGTCCCTGCTGGACAGGGGCATTGGGTGCTGGTTTGTGTAAACATGGGCTAAACTCTTGGCTAGGCTTATAAGGGCCTCAGGGCCAATAGCCCAGTAATCTCATATGATCCTATGAATCAAAGAGATAGCAGTTACATTTTCCTAGTGTCTTGAAATACAGTTTTATTTCTGATCAGAAGATGGGCTTTAAGCTCATAGGTTAATCAGTTGATAGTTTTAGGTCTGTATAGTCTTCAGATTACTGGGAAGCAGGGATTCCTTTGGTCAGTCAGTATACAGGAGTGAACTTCTGTAGCAGTGTGAGGGTGAATGTAAGTTTGTTAATGTTATTCTATGATTTATTACAGAAAGATATGAGTTTTGGGGTGCATTTACATATGAATGACGGACATGAAAACTAACAGCCAGTGGTTATTGAAAAATGGTGGATGGATGGTGATGTTTGAGATATTAGAAGGTTTGTTAATTAATAAAGATCAAGGAGGGAGTGGTGAGATGTACTGAGGTTGGGTCTAGTAGGCTGAGACATGAGCTGGGTGACTTTAAACTGTATCAATAGAGTATCCAGGCCATCAGAAATGGCACTGAACAGGCTGAGATTGAAGTATCCACATATTATGAGTTTTTTTTTTTTTTTGTGGAGGAAGTTATTTAGTTTGGGGAGTGAAGTGGGAGGTAGTAAGTATGATACAGCCAGATGTAGTTTAGTATTCTTGGGGGAGGGAATGGATGCAAGTAGCCAGTTAGAATAATTACTTATAGTAATGTTTCCCTGAGTAAGTAGCTGGACCTTTAAATGTGAGTTGAACAAAATGAGGGTTCCTATCCTTATCTTATGCCTGGTCTGGGGTCATAAAAGTAGTTGTAACCAGCGGGTTGGGGGGTGGCCTAATGGTTAAGATGTTTGCCTTACAAACACGTGGTGCAAGGTTTGAGTCTCACAAGGGATAATTGGCTAGGCTTAAAATGGCTCGCAAGGGCAGTTAGCTTAGTACTAACCTATGTGAAAAATGATGTAAAGAAGGATTATTAGCCTTAACCCATTACTCTATGATAGCAACTAACTCAAGCTTACATAAACATGATGGCATTAATCTGGTCAGTGCTGTTTCTTATATACTTATCACACTGCTTAGTAGCTGGACCTTCATCAGCTGCAATATTACCTCAAAGAAGTGGTACAAGTAAAACTGGTGACTTTTGTAGAGATGTCTGGGCAGGTGCAGGGGCAGATTATTAAACGATAAATGAATACGTGTATATATAGGACATGGTAATGGAGGGAAGGTGGAGGGGGCAGGTGCAGGGGCAGATTATTAAACGATAAATGAATATGTGTATATATAGGACATGGTAATGGAGGGGAGGTGGAGGGGGCAGGTGCAGGGGCAGATTATTAAACGATAAATGAATACATGTATATATAGGACAGGGTAATGGAGGGGAGGTGGAGGGGGCAGGTGCAGGGGCAGATTATTAAACGATAAATGAATACGTGTATATATAGGACAGGGTAATGGAGGGGAGGTGGAGGGGGCAGGTGCAAGGGCAGATTATTAAACGATAAATGAATACGTGTATATATAGGACAGGGTAATGGAGGGGAGGTGGAGGGGGCAGGTGCAGGGGCAGATTATTAAACGATAAATGAATATGTGTATATATAGGACATGGTAATGGAGGGGAGGTGGAGGGGGCAGGTGCAGGGGCAGATTATTAAACGATAAATGAATACGTGTATATATAGGACATGGTAATGGAGGGGAGGTGGAGGGGGCAGATTATTAAACGATAAATGAATATGTGTATATATAGGACATGGTAATGGAGGGGAGGTGGAGGGGGCAGGTGCAGGGGCAGATTATTAAACGATAAATTAATATGTGTATATATAGGACATGGTAATGGAGGGAAGGTGGAGGGGGCAGGTGCAGGGGCAGATTATTAAACGATAAATGAATACGTGTATATATAGGACATGGTAATGGAGGGGAGGTGGAGGGGGCAGGTGCAGGGGCAGATTATTAAACGATAAATGAATACGTGTATATATAGGACATGGTAATGGAGGGGAGGTGGAGGATATGTAAGGGTTGATTAACTCTGAATGAAGAGAAAAGAACAGCGAAACTGGATGAAGTAAGGAGGGGGCATTTCCCAGATTCAGTGATATGGCAGGTATTGTTTAGCGGGATAGTAATGGGTGTTAACAAGAGCAGTAAAAACAGACAGTTAAGTAATAAAAGTGGAGAACATTCTGTGGTAATGAGTAATATACACGGTGTTGTATGATAAAGCTGGAAAGAAAAAAGCTAGGTAAGAGGAATGTTAATACTTGTTTAACTGAGACAGTGGAAACTGGGATGTGAGTCTTTAAGGAGGTAGTGTTATGTTGGAAGTACTAGGTATGCAAATGAGGAAATACACGCAGGGAAATAGGGGGGGGGGGGTGACTGGGAAATTGGTGGAGGGAGATGAGTGAAGCGGGCCAGAAATCACACTCTGTGGGAGCCAATGACTTTGCATACCCTCAGTGAGGAAAAACATTCACTGGTAAGATGATATATAATGCAAGCTTTATGTTCCACAACAAATAAAGAGAAATATTTTAAGAATGAAAAAAAAAACTCTACATTGAAATGTCAACATCTGAAATGCCGAGTGTTGGAAAAAGAAAGAAAGAAAGAAAAAAGACCAAAAAAAATTGAGAAGAATGAATCTTGAAAATCCCACTTCTCCTTAAAACTTCTTTTTGTACGGGACAACCCCCCTGCACCCCCACACTCCCAAACTTTATATATATATATATATATATATATATATATATATATATATATATATATATATCAACTCTGAGATCGCCATACCTTGAAGAAAAATGACTATTCCATGAAATGGCATCTCCCACTTTGCATATTTAAGTCCATTCTTTTGGCCAACCAGTCTCTAAATTTCAGGACTCGTTCTAGCATTCAAATGGTTACAAAAAATAATACTACTACTAACCAAAATGAATGAATTAATTAATGAAATGAGAACAGTTTAATTCTGACATACAACTTTTGTCAGTGTGGAGTTTTTATGTCCTCCTCATTTATCTCTAGGTTTTCCCTGGATAGGTTAAATGCCCAAAAAATATGCTGGCTGAAGTGATTAAAAGTACAGTTTTGTACCTACCATAAATGTAGATGTTAGAGTGCTCATACAGCTGCAGTCGTAACAGATGGGTTATCCTGCCATCAGGCGGGTCCTCGGTCGGCCGAATTCCAAAGTCTAGGTCCGGCGTCGGTTGTCGTCTCTTCTTCCCTGACGTCAGTGCGGCAGGGGTATAAAAGAGCCAGCCGACGCCATCTTCTTCAGTTTTTTCTTGCCCCAGATGTCAGGTGCCCCCAGAAGGAAGGCAAAACATAAACTTATGTAATAATGCAATATAGAATAATCAAAAAACAGTAGTTGCAAGCAAATACACCATAAAAGAATACCCCAAATAGGTTGTATGAGAAGGTGTTTGTCATAAGGCCTGTCGTAAGAGGGGGATGGAGGGGGGGGGAACCTGGACTGCAGCTGTATGTGCACTCGAACATCTACATTTATGGTAGGTACAAAACTGTACTATGTTCATCGTGCATACAGCTGCAGTCATAACAGATGGGTAGAATCCCAAAGCTAAGTAGGGGTGGCAGGCACTAAGTGGAACTAGGAGAAGCAAGGATGCCCTGAGAGACAGCTGTGGCAAATCCCGCTCTAGATTTTGAGTAAAGTGGAAGGTGATAGTGTTTGGAGAAAGTGTGCACTGAACTCCAAGTGGCTGCTTCCAAAATGTCCTTGGTAGGAACCCCCCTGAGGAAAGCTGCAGAGGTAGCTGTGGCCCTTGTGGAATGGGACCTGATGCTAGATGGCACAGCTTTTCCATGAAATGAGTAACAAAAGTGTATGCAGTGGGCTATCCATTTTGAGATTGTCTGTTTGGAGATAGCCTTTCCTTCAGCACCTGTAGCATAGGACACAAAGAGTTTCTTGGATTTCCTGAATGGCTTTGTCCTGTCCAAATAATAACGTAGTTGTCTGTGAATGTCCAAGGAATGCAGTAGTCTTTCCCCTTTGTTTTGTGGGTTAGGGTAAAAGGTAGGTAAGTGGATAGTCTGATTCAAGGCTACACTGGATACTACCTTTGGCATAAAGGTAGGGTTGGTTCGTAAAGAAACTCTGTCCTGATGGAAAATGATGAAAGGTTGCACAGCCATGAGGGACTGTAGTTCCGAAACCCTGCATGCTGAGGTGATAGCCAGAAGGAAGGCTATCCATGACAAATATTGTAGTTCTGTTGAAGCAGCTGGCTCAAATGGAGGAAGGGTCAGTTTTTCCAATATGAAGTTGAGGTCTCAAGCAGGGACTGGTGGTTTCCTTGGGGGTTTTATATTCTTAGCCCCTCTGAGGAACTGTCTTAAGAGAGGATGACAGAATAAAGGAGGATCTGTGTTGTATTGTGCAGAAATGGCTGAAGCATGGATTTTGATGGAGGAGAAGGAAAGTCCACTGTTTAACATCTCAGCTAGGTACTGTAATATTTGAGGTATGTTTATTACCCAAGGATTCTGGCCCTTTTTCTGATTCCAGGCACAAAACCGCTTCCATTTGGCAGAGTAGGCTTTTCTAGTAGAAGACCTTCTGGCCTCCAAGATGACATCCTGCACCTCCTTGGAGAGGAGGGTCTGTTGTGAAATCAAGGTATTCTCCATGCGGCTAGATTTAGGGTTTTGAGCTGGCTGTGAATAGTTTTGAAGTTGTGCTGGGACAACAGAAGAGGCACTAGAGGTAGGATCCATGGTGGGAAATGTGTCAGGCTCTTCAGCAGTGGATACCAGTGTTGTCTTGGCCAGTCTGGAGCAATGAGAATAATTTTTGGCCTCTCTGCTCTGGCTTTTAGTAGAACTTTAGTAGACTTTTCTGAGATTTAAAAAAGTTCAGTTACAGGCTTGCTGTTCTTGAACTGTTTGTAAGTTTCTGTGAGGCCATTTTTTGCTTGGGCTAAAGGGAAGTCTCTCTGTTGATCAGTGGCAGTGAAAAACATTGAGCAGCTTGCCTGCCCCTGTGGGAGTGGTTACTGACTTGAAACTGTAGTTGTATTGGCCATTTTGGGTCAATTCCAAAACTCCTTCATCTTCCTCTCTAAAAACCCTCTATTGCGCGGTTTTGTGCATTTTTGTGCATAGCGCAACAGCGGGCAGCGCCGCCTAATTGGGTTTAAACTATTCCTGGCTCCACAAAGTCTGCTCTTCACTTTTTCCCTTAGAACTGCTATCTCTCAATTTAAACACCATATTCTCATTCTAAGGCCCTTCACTGGTCCAATTAAGTAATCCTACAAGTTAGCACTATTAAACCATAAGCACTACTTACTCTTATACTCTCTACGATTACCCTGTCCTCTATTGGTCCATCTTAAATTCAGTTTCCCTATATTACTCTAGGATGTCCAAAGGTCAGTCAATGGTTTCCTCTCCAGTCCAGCTGGTGAATCTGGGAATTTTGAGGCAATGTTACAACTGTCTCATGTACACGGACAACCCTCTCCTCCTCCAAACAGGTTCAAATATATGTGAGAGATGCAACTATTTAGCCAAACTGGAGGCTGAGCTCTCTCATCTCAAAACTGGTGTAACCAGTCAGGAGGAGAAGGTAACCTCACACAACACAATTTCAGTATCACATAGTCCCACCACATCAGCGAACCAAACACATAAATACACAAAAACATACTCGGAGGCTCTAAATAAAAATCTACCTAAGCAACAGAGACCTCCAAAGCAGACATCCAAGCAAACGCTACCTCAAAACAAAACACACACAACACATAACCCACAAAGTCAGTGTGCCAAGCAGCCACAGCCCTTAAGGCTGAATAACACACCTGATACTTGTAATAGGGGACTCTATTGTCAGACACACTGACGTCCCGCTCACCAGGCTGAATAAAGAGAAGGTCACTGTGAGCTGCCTGTCGGGTGCTAGGATCCGCCACATAACGCAAGCACTCAGGTCACTCCAAAGCAAATACAAATATGACTCAGTCATTGCACATGCTGGTGTGAATGACCTGAGACGTACCTCCCTGGACTACATGAAAAGAGACATAGAGGAGCTCTCTGATCATGTAGCCCAGGCTGGTATGACCCTGACCTTGAGCAGCATCTTACCCTCACCTAGAATGATGCCACAGTACAAAGACAAAATGATCGATTTTAACAATTGGCTAAAATTTTGGTGTCATTCAAAGGGGATCCAGTGTCTAACAAATGCAAATAAGGCTCCAGGCCCCTTCTTCGTTAAAAATTCAAATAGTTTTAATATGCTTGAAGCGCGATCAATGACAATACACTTTTCGTCGGTAAATAGTAAACCGACTTCTTCAGAAGCAAAAAGACAATGCTTAACATAAGCACAAGGTTTAAATACTCAAAATGTTCCCAGGTATACTAAAGCACCCACCATTGGTTAAGGTGATGAGTGATGACTTTCACCTGGTGATGGTTGTCATAGTTACCGTCCCTTGCAAGCATTGCTTTGCGAACAACAACAAAAATTTCTGTTCATATAAAACCCTGGTGCTTTTTTCAGTTACCGGGATTTAAAGTATTTAAACAGTAAACAACGGACAAGCCCTAAACATAGGCAAGACAGATTCAAAAGTAGACTGGAATGTATTGTCGTACATAAAACAAGTTTCCTTAACTAGAAAAAATATGTAAGTGTGCGAAGGTTACTATTAAAACACATTCATGCAAATCCAAACAAATACAATAGCTGAATAAACTAATTCAATGTCCACGTATGGGACGGTTATAAATACTCAAATCAACAATAGCAGAAAAACCCCCGTGTAAATATAAGGTATTCTAAAATTTTAAAAATAAAATGTTGAAATATTAAAATATTAGAGTATTGAAAGGTGTCCCATGTTTTGAAAAATGGCCACTTACGAGGGAAAATACCTCCACGGTAATGCCCTTTCAGGGCCAATATATTAAAATTGTTGAGAATTGCACCCTTTTAAATTCCAATCATGTCATACAGGACTCGTTCTCCACAAAACCCCCTTGTTAGCCATTAGATATAGTGAAATAGTCGCATAGCTGCACGCATAGCGACTGTAGTTTTAAGAACAAGTAATTCTCGTATTACAAATAAAAGATCAAGTGTATGGCTATATATGCAGGTAGTGTTCCCCAATTAGATAAACAAAACCCACGGGCAGTCAATAGACAGCAAGCCTTATAATTTACATTGTTACACATTATAATCATAATCCTGGCCCTTTCATTCCTAGCAAAAAGGTAATTACTAGGTCGGTAGTTCTGTATGTTGTAGCCTAAACCCTTAGTGTGTTTATAAAATATTTGTAATTGATTTATATTTGTGTCATAAAGCAGTTGAAAATACATGGCCCAACTGAAATTAAAATTAAAAATTTTCCCTCGTAAGTGGCCATCACTCATCACCTTAACCAATGGTGGGTGCTTAGTATACCTGGGAACATTTTGAGTATTTAAACCTTGTGCTTATGTTAAGCATTGTCTTTTGGCTTCTGAAGAAGTCGGTTTACTATTTACCGACGAAAAGTGTATTGTCATTGATCGCGCTTCAAGCATATTAAAACTATTTCAATTTTTAACGAAGAAGGGGCCTGGAGCCTTATTTGCATTTGTTAGCTGGGATCCAGTGTCTGTCAGCCTGGGATGACATGCTCGACAAGCCACGTTGCTTCGCTAGGGACGGCTTGCACCTGTCACCACTGGGCTTTCGGATATTGGCAAAGGCTCTTGCCACCCCCATAGTGCTTTTTTTAGGCAAGGCTCAAAAGTCAAACCCACCCCCAGAGACAGCACAAGGAACAAGAAACTAAGGGTAATGCTGCTAAACGCCAGAAGTCTTAACCTCAAGATGCACGCACTCGAAGCTCTCCTCAGTATGGAGAACATCGATATATGTGCAGTGACAGAAACCTGGTTCAAGGCTCCAGAGAGCACCCCAGCACTACCAAGCTATACCTCGTATCATGCTTTTCGGCCCAAAAACCCGGACCGAACCACAAAAGGACGGGGAGTTTCCATATTTATCAAGGATATCCACACCTCCAGGTTAGTGGCATTGCAAGAAGTATCGGAGACCATCCATGTGCAACTAACAGTGGGCAAGACTGCTTTTCAGTTTATAGCATCCTACAGGCCACCCTCTCAAAGTCAGGAATCCCATTCGGCTTTCCTGAAAACATTGGAGAACATGAAGATCTCTCCGAACACCATTATATTGGGCGACTTCAACTACCCAAACATTGACTGGGAGCACTACTCAAGCCCCAGCACCTTAGCCCAAAGATTCCTGGAAATTATAAACTCAAATGCCATGGAACAACTAGTCACCACTCCCACAAGAGGGGACAACATACTAGACCTGATCATTACCAACATGGGGACTCTATGCTCCACACCTGAAGTATATCCCTCATTGGTAAGATCAGACCATAAATTAATTTCACTGGATGTCCACATCCCGACTCCAACCCCAGCCCAGAAAACCACAGTGAAAAACTTCTCAAAAGCGAACTTCTCACTTCTCAAAACCGAAGTGGAATCCTTCAAGGCCCCAGGGCCAGTGGAAACTACAGCCCAAACTGCAGAATCCTATATAAATGCATTCTACGGACATCTCCAGGAATGCATGGATCATGCTATCCCAAACAAAACCAAGACCCAATCATCCAAAGGCAGGCGTCCAATCTGGTGGACCCCTGCCATAAATAAACTGTACAACAGAAGGAGGAAGCTACTACATGATAGAGCAAAATCCCTAATAGGAAGGCATCTCTGATCAGTACTAGCAAAAAATTACGATCCCTCATAAAATCCTCCAAGGCCAGCTTCGAGAGAAAAATTGCACAGGACACCAAAGGCAATCATAAGGCTTTTTTCAGTTATGTTAGAAACCTGGGATGCAACTCCCAGACTTGTTCTGAGTTGATTCTAAATGACAAAAAATACACTGAACCCACAGACATCGCCAATATCCGGGCAGACAGGTTCAGTGCAAACTTCTCCACCCAAAAGAGCAAGTATCTATCCCGGCAGAGGGCTGCCTCCCAAACATCTCAGATGCTCAGGAGAAGGCTGCCCTCTCCAAAGCAAAAAACACTGCTTCCATGGGATCAGATGGCGTCCCAGGTTGCGTCCTACATGAACTACAAGAGGAACTAATCCCTCAAATACAACAGCTATACAATCTCAGCCTCACTACAGGATATGTGCCCACAGAATGGCGTACAGCAACAGTGGTCCCACTCCACAAAGGTGGAGCCTCTACAGACCCTGGAAACTATCGCCCCATAAGCCTGACTAGCTTAGTCTGCAAGGCTATGGACAGGATCATCATGGAGCTCATAGACAAAGACATTGGGGACCTACAGACACTAGATCCTACCCAGTTCGGCTTTGTCAAGGGCAGATCCTGCCTTTTGAACCTGGTTGACTTCTTTGAAACAGTCACCAAAGCCATAGATGAAGGGAAGGTAGTCCACACAGCCTATCTGGACCTTGCAAAGGCATTTGACACAATACCCCACTCGGGCATCATAGATAAGCTATCCAGCTTAAATATAAACCCCTATGTCACAAGATGGGTCGCAAACTGGCTCAAAGACAGAACCCACAGAGTGAGAGTTGCTGGAGCCATGTCAGACTCGAAACCGGTCACAAGTGGCATCCCACAGGGTTCTGTCCTGGGACCACTCTTGTTTGGTATATACTTTTCCGAGGTACAGGCAAACGTGGGAGGACTATGGCTCACCAAGTTCGCAGATGACTGCAAACTGGGCGCCATAATCAACTCTCCAGCTGACACAAACATCCTTCAAAAAGGTCTCACAGAGACAGATAACTGGTGCCAGCGCCATGGATTAAAGCTAAATGCCAAAAAATGTATAGTCATACCCTTTGGCAAAAACAATGTGCCCACAAATTACCACATAGGCAGAAACCCATTAAGTACAGAGAAAGTGATTAGGGACCTGTGGACTCAAGTTGATAGCAATCTCTCCTTTGAAAACCACATTGCCAAAGTGGTTAGAAAGACCTTCTATATAGCCCTCCTCATCACGAAGGGTTTCACAGCTAGATCAAGAGAGGTAATCATGCCCCTTTATTCATCCCTCATCAGGCCCATCATAGAATACAATGCCCCTTTTGGGATGTACATTACCCGACACCTGCAGCAATTAGAAAGACCCCAAAAGTATCTCACCAAGAGGATCAAGGGTCTCAAACAGATGCCATATGCTGCTCGGTTAAAAAAACTCCAGCTCTACTCAGTTGCATACCGCCTACTTCGAGGCGATCTATGCCTGACATACAAAGCTATGTCAAATCCAGAATTAATGGACATGCTCCACCTCAGTAAATCTAAATCCCTTAGAGCCACACGCTCGAGGGACTTGAATCTCAGCAGAGAAATAAATAGAACTTGCTGGAGGGACAGGTTCATAACCCTGAGGCTCCCTTCGCTCTGGAATAGAATTCCAGTTCATGTGAGGCAGAGCACCTCACTGAATCTCTTCAAGAAAAATCTTGATAGGTGGATGGGGGATCGTAGGTTTGTCCCAGGGATTACTCCCGTGTCACTATTAGACAGAGGCACAGTAAACTAAATCTTAAAAAGGGCACAGTATACTCAAATCAAGGGGTGGCGTAAGCCATACAGAATCGGGCTAGGCTTATAATTGCCCCAGGGCAGATAGCCTAGTATGAACCTATGAACCTATGAACTTTGGGCAGCAGAGGGAGAGGCGGAAAGGCATAGACTGTCAATGTTGTCCAATTGAAGGAAAGTGTGTCCACTTTCCAGGCCTGCGGATGATAGGTCCTTGAGCAAAATCTTTTCAGTTGGTAATTTCTGTGGGTAGCAAAGAGATCTATGTCTGGCTCTTCCCATGCCTGAGTTATCTTTGCGAAAACTTGAGGATGCAACTTCCATTCGTGTGGATCTGTCATATTTCTGCTTAGGCTGTCTGCCAGTGTGGTTTCCTTCCCTGGCAGGAATTGCGCCTGAAGTTGGATTTGCAATTCCAGAGCTGTGTTCCAAAGGGTCATGGCTAGTCTGCACAGGGGGTATGAATGAGTTCCCCCCTGTTTGTTTATGTACCACATCACTGTGGTGTTTTCTGTTCTTATCAATAACTGGCCTGGATGCAGTAGGTCTTTGAAAGCCATAATAGCATTTTGCACTGCTAGCATTTCCTTTTGGTTGATGTGTAGGTGCTTCTCTTTTTGGGACCATTTTCCCTGAATGCACTGATCTTTCATGTGTGCCCCCCAGGCGTAGTCCGAGGCGTCTGTTGTGATGATTTGATTTGCTTGGGGTATGCAGAAAGGGAGATCTTTGTTTCTTTGGCATGCTTGAGCCCACCACAGAAATTCCTTTTGAAGACATGGAATGAGTGGTATAATTGTTTCCAAACTGTGGCTGTGTTGAGACCATAAGTTTTTTAGGTACCATTGAAGTTTCCTCATATGCAGCTTTGCACATGGGATCAGCAGGATGCAAGATGCCATGAATCCCAGAGCCTACAGGATTTTCCTTGCAGTCAGCCTGGTGAAGGTTGCCATTTTGCTGAAGTATTGAGATAGTTGCCCTTGTTGGTCTGGCGTGAGCTAGGCCATCTGGGTGTTTGTATTCAAGCTGGCACCCAGGAAAATTGTTGTTTGAGAAGGAATTAGTTTTGATTTCTTTTTGTTGACTGTGTATCCCAGAAAGTTCAACAGTTTTATTACAAACGCCAGGTGTTTCAGAAGTATGTCCTTGCTGTCCGCTTGGATCAGGCAGTCGTCCAGATATGGGTATATTTGTATTCCTTGAAGTCTGCAGAAGGCAATTACTGATGCCAGGCATTTCGTAAACACTCCGGGCGCAGCAGATAAGCCAAAGGGCAATGCAGAGAATTGATAGTGGGTTGAACCTGCAAGAAATCTGAGGTATCGTCTGCAATCTTGTCTGATAGGGACATGCAGGTATGCCTCCTTGAGGTCCAATGTTACCAGCCAAGACTCCTTGCCCAGCATGGGAAGAAGCTGCTGTAATGTGAGCATCTTGAATTTTGGTACCTGTAAATATGTGTTTAGGATGGATAGATCTAAAATAGGTCTCCAATCTTTGCCCTTCCTTGGTACTAGGAATAGTCTGGAATAAAACCCTTGACCTTGTTCTTTTGCAGGCACCTCTTGAATAGCTTTCATGCCCATGAGAGCTGAAATTTGTTTTTGTGCCTCTGCCCTTTGATTTTGTGGCAGGTTTGGCATGCCTCTCATTTTTGGAAGGGTGTGAAAGTGGAATCTGTAGCCTCTGTCTATAATGTCCAGGATCCATTTGTCTTTTGTGACAATATGCCAATTTTTTGAGAATAATGCCAGTTTTCCGCCTAAAGGTGCTGCCATTAAAGCTTTGCTTGGCAGGTAAAGGGGAAAGTCATTGTGTCTGCTTTCTGAATGACTGTGATCTATCTTCTCCACCTCTTGGGGTTGGTGCTTGCCATTGCCTGGCTCTGAATGACCCTTGAGATTGCCCTCTACTTCTCGGGCGCCTGTATCTGCCTCTTTGAGGTCTGTCCGTGGCTGGAAAGGACCAATTTTTTGAAGGCCGGTTTCTGCTGAAACGTGGAGGTTGTACCTGCAGAAAATCTTTCACTGTTTGCATTGATCTCACCTTTTCCTCCATTTTCTTTAGTACCTCCTCAGCTTTAACACCAAACAATACATCTTTTTGAAGAGGTGCATCCAGTAATTTAGCTTTGACATGATCTGATAAGGCTTGTTCATTGAGCCAAGCATGTCTACGAATGACAGACCCTTTAACAGCAGCTCTACATGAGGCCTCTAAAGCATCAAAACCACATTGCAAGGTATGTTTACCCACTTGCTCTGCACTATGCAACAAATCCTGCAACTCTTTTAAATCTGGTTGCTCAGGTTGTGTCATTTTGCTTTTCAACTCAGATAATAAAAACTGTTGATACTTTAACATATGGAACTGACAGTTTAATGCCCTCATGGTTAAAGTGGCCGAGGTGTACACCTTTTCCCCCCACCTTTCTAAAGCTCTGGAATCTCTCTCTGAAGGTAATGGGTTTTTAGCAGTAGAGGCCTTAATTCCTTTGGGACCCTGTGAAATAGTTTCTGGGTCAGCAGTATGGCTTTTGTATAGGAACTGGTGTGAATCTGGAACCCGGTAATACCTGTCAGGTTTAACAGGAGCCGGAGGTAAAGAATCTGGGTTGAGGCTGGCTTCTGTGTACACATCATCTAATATATCTAAGGCAGGAGGGATAGCCAGAGGCCTATGCTGGGGGAGCAAGAGAAAATCCCTGAGCCTTTTCTTGGAATCTGAGTAATCTTGGCCTTCCCAGTGAAAGTGTTCCCTCAAAGTATGTAGGGTTTTCCCAAAAGAGTAATCCTCAGGGGGGGAGACCGAGGGAATAGACTCCTCTGCATCAGAGTCTTCAAAAGGAGAATATGTATATTCCTGGTCCTCAGAATGTTTAGAGGTAATAGAGGCTTGATCTGAGGAAGGGTAGTCTTCCTCTAGTCTGGGCCTTTTGTCCGAGGGGGGGTTGAGAACCCCTGATAAGAGTAATCAAATCCTCAGCCATTTTGAGCATCTGTTTTTTAGGCATGGGGCCTTGAGAGGGGGTCTGTGGTCCTTGTTTTTTAGTTTTCATGGCTGCTTTAGATTTTGTGAAAGCCTTAATGGAGAAGGAGGAAGGCCTGAAGACACCTTGAGAAATGGCAGGCCTGTCTAAACTCTGGGTTTCCCCACCAAAAGTGGCGTCGGTATCTGTAGTCGGAGTGGGGGCCGAGGAGCCTGCGACCTCGGCCACAGAAAACACCGGTAATGAAGTGTCATTGGTAGTCAGGGGCTGCGTAGGCGCCTCGCTGAGAACCGGAGAACCAGTAGTCGGCTTTAGCGTGGTGTCAGTAGAAGTCACGGACCTCGTATGTCGGTCCTTATCCTTGCGTCTTTTACCCAAAACTGGAGTCGGAGTATCCGACGACATAATGTAATTAAATTTTTTTCCAAAATAGTGATGGGCGAACTCCGCCCAATGCTTAATAGTGCGTTTGTTGAATCTAGCACAAAAACGGCAGGCCGAGACGTCGTGGTCTTGGCCTATGCAAGGAATACAGAAAGAGTGGAAATCCTTATGCGGTATTTGCTTCCCACATGAAATGCAATTATTAACTCTGTCTGACATCGGTCTGAGGCAAGAAAAGTTTCCCCAACGGGGTACTTAGCTTTCAAGAAGACTTCAGCTGAAATATTTTCGTAAATCTCAGGAGCTGGCCGACCGGCACTTGCGAACTGCTTCTGCTTCGGGCACCGCGCGGCAAGAAAGACTGAAGAAGATGGCGTCGGCTGGCTCTTTTATACCCCTGCCGCACTGACGTCAGGGAAGAAGCGACGACAACCGACGCCGGACCTAGACTTTGGAATTCGGCCGACCGAGGACCCGCCTGACGGCAGGATAACCCATCTGTTATGACTGCAGCTGTATGCACGATGAACATCTATTTCTCTCCCTCACTCTCTAATCCACAAATGTTAATGGAGTTTTTGCTACTTAATCTTTATTTTATTATATGACTGTGTACGAGGGTAGTGCCCTGATCCATTCTGACCACTTTTTGACATTGCCCAGGGGATGAGTACTATAGATGCAGCCAACATTCCAATGCCATGATTAAGAAATGGGGACATGATAATACTTCAAATTAAAGAAAGCAGCAATGCATTATGGTTTAAAAGAAACGTTTCTACAGTTGCAATGTCTAAGTAACAAAAAATATACATATTTACATACGTTGTCTGCTCCTTAGAAAGTAAAGCTACAAAGTAAGGGACATTAAAAAGAAAATTTCTTAATGAAATATGGACAAAGAAGGAAAGTTCACAGTTGACTCCTACAGATTAGGCACGAACAGGACAATGAGGCAATACTCATCCTAATTGAGCTTGAACACCTGCATTCTTGCTGGCTCAGATAATGTTAATTTGAGCATGGTATGAAACACAGATAATACATCAGGGTTTTTAAGTGTCAGAGTTAAAAGTCTTAGCATCAACACTGAGAAGCTGAGGTCACTGCAGTGTAGCTTGGTTTGTGGTTAGTTAAGGAATGAGGTGTTGGTAGAGAAGGAATGGACAGTGTAGAAGGATGTACTTAATAAAAGTTTACTTGAAATAAAATGAATGAAAGGAAACATACTTCAGAAGTTTAAAAAGTGGTGACCATAGCAGTATATGTCCTGGCTATACCTGAGCAGTGATGTTTACAGCTTAGTGCAAGGATGATAAACTTGATGATATGGATCTCTAATTTTTAGACGGTAGTGAATAATACCAACAGTGATCATGCCGTAATGAAAAATGAAATTGGTGATCGTCCTTACTTAGAGAAACTGCTTATTAATGTTGTATTAATCTGGTCTAAGTGACAGTGGAAACACAAGCACTGCTCAAATCGCAATGCAAGATATTTGAAAACAGGAGTGTTTTCCAGTAGTTCATGGAAGGGGTAGAAAACATACCGATTACTGGGGATTACTAAGATATATATATATTGTTTTGTGCCTGTAGATCATGAAGCCTCTTCTCAATCAGAGTTTGCTGTCTAAGGGGGGAGTTTACCCAGGCAGCCATGAGGGTGCCTTCTACTCTAAATGGTACCCAGGCAATGGCAACATTTTTACTTATGGTCTAACCCCCCCCCCCCCCCGCCCCCGTGGTGATTTGAGCACTTGTGACACACAAAGGACAGCTTATGTGGGCACATGCGTACTGCTCCACATGACCCAGTGTTGGCCTGACTGTACAAGATGGTGATATAAGCCCTTGTGAGGGAATCAACGTTCCTCTCCACTCTCGGGGGGAACCACCATTCCTCCCCACCTTCAGGAAAGGCATGCTGATTCTCTCCATGTGCACTATCAAACGCTTGAGGTATTTGAACTTTGAACTTAGGTTCCTTGGGCCATTGTCAGGGTTTAATCTCTCTCAAAGCCATCACCACAGGGACTAGGCTGCTGTTGTTTTGTTGGTGTTCTGAAGATACTTTTTCTTAAGAGTCATTCTCAAAGTAATGTTATATCTTGTAATGGCTGATGGAGAACAGCTGAATCTGTAAATGACTATATCATCTGTATAAAAAATGACTGGTACATTAGATAAGTGAACTGGCTGATTAATTATTAAAACTGAAAACAGAACTTGGGCAAACCAGGTTAAAGTACTGTATATTACTTTTGCACTGGTTCGCATTTATCTCTGACAGGAGTTCAAAACACAGTGTTAAATGCATTAGAACTAGCAGGGAAACTGGCTCTCTGTTTATCTAAGAGGATGTTAGCTTTAATTTATACAGGAAATCCAAGTAAATGAATGTACTTATTTACTCATTTAATGACTTACAATTGGGGTAATGGACTGATCCAAAGGGGACCCATTTCAGCCACTCCCATGAAAAAAATGTAAAAACTAACTAGATCATACAAAAAATTAGTGCAATGAATAAAGTGATTTTTTTTTAATAAGCACTTTAAGTGCCTTGTGTCTGCTGACCAACAAACTCAGCCAGATGTTTGTCCAACTGGTTCCATAGTGCACCACAGCAATTTGCACACAAGATTACCTCATGGAGACCTTCCTCTCTAAGGCAGATTAGACTTTCTGCAAGTCAGTGGCAAATGAATGCTGTTGCGGACAACAACATCCTGACTGAAAGTCTTCACCCAGACAGCCCATTCACGACACACAGACATCCATCTAATTTAAGATGGCTGTTCTCATGCTAATGATCAGCGGATCTGGATTTATTTCCTTCAGACAGGGGTTACTCATGTTTAAGTATTCTCTACAGCACTGACAATACAAGCTGAATTCTCTGGTGGGGGAAGAAATTTTATACTAATCCTAAATCTGTGCTCCTGATGGCTATGTGCTTATCTATCACCACAAGGGCCTGCAATGCCTTCTCACTAATGAGTGCACAAGTAACTTTATCAGGAATGAAGCAGACCTCTGGAGTCCCCATTACTGCACGCTGCAAACATTTTCCTGTGACAGGCGTCAACATAAAGCATAGCAGCAGACCCCCCCCCCCCGGGAAGACAAGCTGCAACAGCCCCTAATTATTCTCACCCACTTTGCTTGCTCCTCCAATGCTCAGACTGCTAATCAATCTTTGACACAAACACAAACTGGATCCGTACTACCAAAAGAAGAAGCACCATTGTGTATCCAACTGCCCAAATAAATCCTACAAGCACAATGAGTTAACGTACTTTATTACAAAAAACAAAAAGTCACATAAAGCGCTTTTCATCAGACTACATAGCCCAACTTCTTCAGATAATTATACAACATAGGCCATACACTATATAGGAAGTGAAAAGGAAGTGAAAAGTCAGCTGGTTCCTGAATCAGCAGGAATCAGCTGCTCTTAAAGTAGCAACCACCTTCATTCATTACCTAAAGTATATAGCTTAAACAGTTCTCATCTAACACATTGTTTTAAAGCAATATTTTAAAATAATAGATAAATAGTGCAAAAGATCAGTGTAAAAAATCTAAAACCAATAATTATCTATTATGAAATATTAATGCAATTAAAATTAACAGTGTATATGTGTATTTATATTTAGTGTTCGAGTATAATAAACCTTAAATGCATGTATGCGATTTTTTGTTTTTTGTAATAAACAGTATGTTAACTCATCATGCTTGCAGGATGTATTTGGGCAGTTGGATACACTGTGGTGCTTCTTCTTTTGGTAGTGCTAATCAATCTTTGGTCATCTGGGGTCATAGTGCTTTAGCCCTCTACTCCACAAAGCTCTAACTGGCACTTGGTCAGAGGTTTAAGACTATCCATTGTAGTTCCTCTGGTACAGGGTTTGATTCCCCCAGACAGTGTGACTTTGAGTAATTCAGTTAAGCAGGCATTGGTTCTTGGTCACCCCTGAAAAGGGACCATTTGTCCAGTGGGCCTACCTGGTTAACAAATGGGTATTATTACTACTATTATTATTATTATTATTATTATTGTTATTATTACAACAAGGTACATATATAACAAAAGCAATCCAAAAAAAAATAATCAGAACCATCTATAAATGGCACAGAGATGGCTAATTAACACGACATACAGAATAAAGAGGTTTATAGTTACTTGTACGGATCCCTTGCACTTCAGTCACAGCTGCAAAAGCATAACACCTCAAGCTTGTAGTCGAACACCAGCTGATTCTTGCTTCATATACACTCAAGACTGCGTGTGCTGTCAGCTAGTAGATAGTGTGGTCTTGCTATCTCCAAGAGAAACAGTGAGACAGACTTTACACCGTCTGTTGGTAATCACTTTTTCTCTGACAACCGGAGACCTCAGCTGGAGAATAATAAAGAAGTGGGAGTGATGGTGACATTATCCACAAGGGGAAGGGAGGCTTGCCCCAGCGCAACTCCTACTTTCTCATAATGTAACAAGTCTAAATATATGCATTATGAGACTGCAGGTACTTTAACTGTCATTTAGAAGACATTGTTGCCGAGCTTTTGTGATCGGTCAGATGAGGAGTTCTAATGGATCTGAATAAACAGTACATGTTCAAATATTTACAAGAAAAAGGAAAACGGTGTAACAAGAAAAATACATGCCGACTGGTGTGACAGTGTTGCATCTGCACTGGCAACATAATGAATGCATTGTAAATGACCTTCAAAGTAGAGAGTAAAGTAATGCTAAGCAGTCTAGACAAATGTTAAGTACAATAAAACAGTACAAAATACCTGTGGAAAACAATGATTTATGAAGGAATAAGTAAAGAAAATGCAGAATATTGAGCGCAAGAGAGTGAAATAAGAAGAAAAAAGGTAGGTGCAGCTAAAAGTGACTTTAAAGTAATTAAAGAAGGAGAGAGAGAAACAAGACTAGAGTAAGTCAAGCCAAATAAAACTGACTACATATACCACATCAGAAGAACAAGAAAACGCTTTAAGATATACGTAGACATGAAGCAAATTAATGGAAATATGTAAAGTATAGGCAGCTTGAAACAGTAGTGTGGCTAGACAGTACAACAAAGAGGAAAGGTATAACCTGTTCACACAGCACAAAACTTACCACAAGTAAATGGGTGGGAGCACTAAGATACTGAAACAGACTCGTAATCAGGGATTAAGGGCTGCTCTCCTGAGTGTATCCTCCCTGCCTTGTGATGAGATGCGTAGTAACTATGAACCTGTTGTCAGTTTGCCAGCCATTCCCTATTGCATATCATCAGTACACCGTTTTTTTTAATGTAACATATAGGCAATTCATTCTTCAAGAACAGAAGGCACTGAATATTTAGATGAAGCACTGAAATGCAAAGTTGTACTTGCAGCAACCTCTTCATTAGTTACAGATCTCTTTAATGTGGAATTATTTAGATGACTTTTACTTCCGCAGAGATTGCGCAAACTGATGGTTATTACTGGATTATGACAGCAGTTTGAGTGGCCTTTTATGGTTGAATTATTCTGAAATGGCTAGCCCTGTCATTATTAGTTCATATGTTTTGCTTCATTGCTTACTGGAAAAGTGTTCAAAAACTACAAATTAAAAACTCACTTTAACAAGTGGTGCTGACTGTATTAAACAAAGAATATAATTTAATATAATCACGAAGGCGAATCAACGAATATGCATTTATAAATGGTCCTAAAAATATTTGCAGGGGGCCCATGGTTTAAAAACAGTCCAAAGGTACACAATGTACCACTGGACAGATCCATTTTCAACAAATGAGTTTCAAGGGGACAGAAGTTTACTGTTGCTCATGCGAAGTCTGTATTCATTGTGAGATTGCATTAGTTTGTTTAGAAATAACTATCGGTGTTTGTGCTATAACATTTGAAATAAATAAATTAAATCCAAATATCTGTTACCAATGTAGAAGTAAAGAAGAAAATAGAAAGCACACTGACAAGTTTGGACAGTGTTTTATGGTAACTGGGGAAAGAGACGACAAGTGGGGACACTGGAATGGCTGGTGGGAGGGGGGGTTGATCCATTACACTGCCTAGTGACCTATTTGACCATAATCCGGCTCTGGCAAGAGTCCTGGGTTTAGGATTTTAAAAACAAGTATAATCATAACAAATCAAAATAGTCTTCGATAAGGAGACAACAGATTCTGTGGGAAGTATAATATTGTTGTTCATATCAGAGATAAGAATGAAGTTGCAGATTAAAACCAGTAGATCTTGATATATTTTTTTTTAAAACACCTTCAGTAAATCATCACTTAAGACATAGGCAAACATACATTAACCGAAAAGAAAACAAACCACATTAAAATGTTTTTTTTCCTTTTACATATATTATTCATGACATATCTTTTCCTTCTTTACAACTATCATTACTCCACCACTACATAAACTGCTTAATTCCGGTCTTCCCTTAAATCTCACTCCTCCTTCCGAACATTATTCTGCATGCATTGCTCCCACAATTTTGGCAACAAGACGTAAGCTACAGTCAGGCTGGGGTTGAAAGATGCCTTTGCCATGGCAGATCTGACTTTAGAGGCAAGGAATCTACTGAGAGTACAGCAGTTAAACTGGATATAGTTTTTCTTTTATTGTAAATGACATTTAAATGAGACTTCAATGCTAAAGAAGAGTCGAGGACAAATTTATAGGCATTTAAAGCAATAGACAAGTATGATGTGCTTATCATGTAGGAGGAGAAAATACTGCATGGATAAATTAATTTTAGATTACTGGAAGCACCAAAGCACATATCCTTAGTTTGTTTATTTATTTACTATGTTTATTAACTGGAGTACTGGAGTAATCCACACAGGACCCTTTTCAGCCACAGCCCAGAGATGCATTAAGTATATCTTCAAGGAAGAGAGTATATATTTTCCTGTATATTCATTAAAATTGTGTGCAGAGGCACTTAAATACTTTGCTCACAGTTTCTTATGCTGCAGCTGAGGATCTCGATTCATAAACATGAATGGCATCCTTCAGCAATGATGTAGAAACACCCCCCACCCCCATCTTTACAGATTGCACAGAGGAGTGCCTAGTAGTCATCAGTGCACTACATACTCGTGAGCCAAATCAGCCTTGTTCATTACACACAGTGTAGCACAGCTGGACAGGCCTCACTTCCATGGTGGATTCATGTCATTACTTAACCAGTTAACCCATCCCCAGTCATGCACAATTCATAAAACCCACAGTGTGGTATGTTCTACAATGTGGGATTCCAAGAGCAGCATCTGTGGCCTCAGTGACCACACTCTGCACTACCATGTTGTTCATTAGACAGAACAGAGCTGTACAAAAGGCATCTCACTTTTTTGTGTTCTTGTAACCTCCTAGTGAGAATCTGGGGATTAGGATTAAGATACTCATTCACAGCATTAGGTCGGTTTTTGTGTCCCTTCACCTTAGGGATGTGAGCTGCTGTAAGAGAGACTGAAGACATTGTTGATTACTCTAGTCTTCCTGTTGTCATCTTTACAAGTTGTTTTGTCGGATTCAAGCACCTGTACTTGTCTGGACAGTAGGATTTACTAATGCACAGGCACATTCCTTTACACCTACACCCGACAGGACTTTATCCTACCTGTGTAATAGCCTGATTGTGGCCAAAGCAGGTCCAAAACCAGCATTCAAACACCTGCTGTGTTCTAACCCAAAGCAGGTCCAAAACCAGCATTCAAACACCTGCTGTGTTCTACCCCAAAGCAGGTCCAAAACCAGCATTCAAACACCTGCTGTGTTCTACCCCAAAGCAGGTTCAAAACCAGCATTCAAACACCTGCTGTGTTCTACCCCAAAGCAGGTCCAAAACCAGCATTCAAACACCTGCTGTGTTCTACCCCAAAGCAGGTCCAAAACCAGCATTCAAACACCTGCTGTGTTCTAACCCAAAGCAGGTCCAAAACCAGCATTCAAACACCTGCTGTGTTCTACCCCAAAGCAGGTCCAAAACCAGCATTCAAACACCTGCTGTGTTCTAACCCAAAGCAGGTCCAAAACCAGCATTCAAACACCTGCTGTGTTCTACCCCAAAGCAGGTCCAAAACCAGCATTCAAACACCTGCTGTGTTCTACCCCAAAGCAGGTTCAAAACCAGCATTCAAACACCTGCTGTGTTCTACCCCAAAGCAGGTCCAAAACCAGCATTCAAACACCTGCTGTGTTCTACCCCAAAGCAGGTTCAAAACCAGCATTCAAACACCTGCTGTGTTCTACCCCAAAGCAGGTTCAAAACCAGCATTCAAACACCTGCTGTGTTCTACCCCAAAGCAGGTTCAAAACCAGCATTCAAACACCTGCTGTGTTCTACCCCAAAGCAGGTCCAAAACCAGCATTCAAACACCTGCTGTGTTCTACCCCAAAGCAGGTCCAAAACCAGCATTCAAACACCTGCTGTGTTCTACCCCAAAGCAGGTTCAAAACCAGCATTCAAACACCTGCTGTGTTCTACCCCAAAGCAGGTTCAAAACCAGCATTCAAACACCTGCTGTGTTCTACCCCAAAGCAGGTTCAAAACCAGCATTCAAACACCTGCTGTGTTCTACCCCAAAGCAGGTTCAAAACCAGCATTCAAACACCTGCTGTGTTCTACCCCAAAGCAGGTCCAAAACCAGCATTCAAACACCTGCTGTGTTCTACCCACAGATGACCCAATATTTTACCTGCATGGTATCTAACAATTCATCCTACATAGTTTAACATTTAGCAACCCTCGCATCATTACACAAGCTACTTTTACACCCCCTCTTTACCTGCTGCCACTTTATCAACAACAGTAAACTACAGGATTCACCATTTCCTCACCAAATTCACTTGTACTGTGGCAATTCCTCTCTGCCAAAGTAAAGTTATCACATCATTTATGACGGACATCTGTACAGAATAGACTTGACTTCTTAAAGCTATCCCACTAAAACTACTCTAAACAGAATTTTGCACTCAGATTTCTCTGTCACTGTGTTTGGTTCTTCTATAGGTGCTGCAGTGTTTCACAGATATATTAAAAGATTTATGAAGTGACATTGCCTTGGATTATATTTCCTGTTACATCTGTGCATGTATTCCTCATTTCTGTCCACCCCCCCCCCACCTCGAATACTAGTTTAGTGATGCACCGTCATTAAAGGCCATGGTTTCTATGATTTATGTTAAAGTGTTCCATTATACAAGTGCAGTTGGGCAGGGGAAGGGCTGAAAGAGTCTGCAGTCATACCTGACCATGATTCATAAAGAAGTCATGGTCAGTAGGCATGATGACAGACCAGTGTTACAGCAATGAGAGGGTCTGCAGTTGTGGAAGCACTCAGTGGTGAAGGGTCACTAACATCATAGTGTTGGGGAATGGGATGGGACAGGACAGAGTACTGTGTGGAGAGAGGTTTGCCTGCACCATAAACGAATTAGCTGCTGAGTGATATCTGATGAGCAACATAGCAGTAGGAAAGGAGGAAGATCATTGTAGCTATTGCTGCTACAATGTTGCAACAGCCATTCAACACTGCTGGAAAGGATCACTGTGGTAATTACTGCTAAAACAGTCATTAAACACTGCTGGAAAGATCAGTGTAGCTATTACGGCTACAACAGTCACTTAACACTGCTGGAAAGGATCAATGTGGTAATTCCTGCTACAACAGTAATTTAACACTGCTGGAAAGAAACACAGTGGCTATTACTACTACAACAGTCATGTAACACTGCTGGAAAGGATCACTGTGGTAATTACTGCTACAACAGTCAACACTGCTGGACAGGATCACTGTAGCTATTACTGCTTCAGCAGTCATTTAACACTGCAGGAAAGGATCACTGTGGTAATTACTGCTACAACAGTGATTTAACAATGCTGGACGGATCACTGTAGCTACTACTGCTACAACAGTCATTTAACACTGCTGGAAAGGATCACTCTGGTAATTACTGCTACAACAGTCATTTAACACTGCAGGAAAGGATCACTGTGGTAATTACTGCTATAACAGTCATTTAACACTGCAGGAAAGGATCACTGTGCTAATTACTGCTGTAACAGTCATTTAACACTGCAGGAAAGGATCACTGTGGTAATTACTGCTACAACAGTCATTTAACACTGCAGGAAAGGATCACTGTAGTTATTACTGCTACAACAGACATTTAGGTTCATAAGTTCATACTAGGCTATCTGCCCTAGGGCATTTATAAGCCTAGCCAGAATGTGTTTGGCTTTCGCCACCCATTTTAAATTTATTTTGCTATGCCCTTTTTCGAGGTTAGTATACTGTGCCTCTGTCTAACAGTGACACAGAAGTGATAGCCGGGGTAAACCTACGATCTCCCATCCACTCATCAAGATTCCTCTTGAAGAGAGTCAATGAGGGACTCTGCCTAACCTGGACTGGGATTTTATTCCAGAGTGAAGGGAGCCTCTGGCTTATGAGTCTGTCCCTCCAGCATGTCCTATTTATTTCAGTGCTGAGGTTCAAGTCACTCGAGTACGTAGCTCAATTGGATTTGGATTTTCTGAGGTGCAGCATGTCCATTAATTCTGGGTTGGACATGGCTTTATATGTCAGGCACAGATCGCCTCTGAGCAGGCGGTATGCCACTGAGTAGAGCTGGAGTTTCTTTAACCGGGCAGCATATGGCATCTGTTTGAGCCCTTTGATCCTCTTGGTGAGGTACTTTTGGGGTCTTTCCAGTTGCTGCAGGTGTCTGGTAAGGTACATCCCAAAAGGGGCATTGTACTCAATTATGGGCCTGATGAGGGATGAATAAAGAGGCACGATGACCTCCCCTGATCTAGATGTGAATCCCTTCATGATTAGGTGGGCTATATAAAATGTTTTTCTAACCACTTTGGCCACGTGGTTATCAAATGAGAGATTGCTATCAACTTGGGTCCCCAGGTCCCTAATTACTTCTTCTGTACTTAATGGATTACCACCTACATGGTAATTTGTGGGCACTTTGTTTTTGCCAAAGGGGATGACTATACACTTTTTGGCATTTAGCTTGAGGCCATGGCTCTGGCACCAGTTGTCTGTTTCTATGAGGCCCTTTTGGAGGATGCCTGTGTCGGCTGGAGAGTCGATTATGGCGCCCAGTTTGCAGTCATCTGCGAACTTGCTCAGCCACAGTCCTTCCGTGTTGGCCTGTACCGCTGAGAAATATATGCCGAACAAGAGAGGTCCCAGAACTGAGCCTTGTGGGACACCACTTGTAACTGGTTTGGAGTCTGACATGGCTCCAGCAATTCTAACCATGTGGGTTCTGTCCTTCAGCCAGTTTGCAATTCATCTAGTGACATAGGGGTTTATATTTAAGCTGGTGAGCTTATCTATAATGCCCAAGTGGGGTATTGTATCGAAGGCTTTTGCAAGGTCCAAGTAGGCTGTGTGGACCACCTTCCCCTCATCAATGGCCTTAGTGACTGTTTCAAAGAAATCAACCAGGTTTAAGAGGCAGGATCTGCCCTTAACAAAGCCGAACTGGGTAGGATCCAGTGTCTGTAGGTCCCCAATATCTTTATTTATGAGGTCCATGATGATCCTTTCCATAGCTTTGCAGACCAAGCTAGTCAGGCTTATGGGGCGATAGTTTCCAGGATCCGTTGAGGCACCACCTTTATGGAGAGGGACCACTGTTGCTGTACGCCACTCTTTGGGCACATATCCTGTAGTAAGGCTGAGACTGAACAGTAGTTTTATGTTTGGGTTTAGCTCATCTTGGAGTTCATGTAGGACAGCCGGGACACTGTCTGGTCCCATTGATGCTGTGTTTTTTGCTTTGGAGAGGGCGGCTCTTACCTGAGCATCTGAGATATCAGGGGGGAAGCACTCTGCTGGGATAGATATTTGCCCTTTTGGTGGGGAGTTTGCGCTGAACCTGTCAGCTAGGATGTTGGCAATGTCTGTGGGTTCGGTGTATTTTTTGTCGTTTTGGACTAATTCTGAGCATATCTGGGAATTCCCACCCAGGTTCCTAACATAACTAAAGAAAGCCTTGTGATTATCCTTAGTGTCCTGTGCAATTTTTCTCTCGAAGCTGGCCTTAGACAATTTTATGAGTGCCCGTAGTTTTTTGCTAATACTGATCAGTGACGCCTTCCCTTTTTGGGATTTTGCTCTATCATTTAGTAGCTTCCTCCTTCTATTGTATAGTTTGTTTATGGCTGGGGTCCACCAGACAGGACGTCTGCCTTTGGAGGACTGGGTCTTGGTTTTATTTGGGATCGCATGATCCATGCATTCCTGAAGGTGTTCATAGAATGCATTTTTAAAGGATTCTGTGGTCTGGTCCATATTTTTCACAGGCCCGGGGGTTTGAAGGATTCCACCTCAGTTTTGAGGAGTGTGAAATTTGCTTTAGAGAAGTTTTTCACTGTGGTTTTCTGGGCAGGGGCTGGGGTCGGGATGTGAATATCCAGTGAGATTAGTTTATGGTCTGATCTTACCAGTGAGGGATACACTTCTGGTCTGGAGCATACAGTCCCCATGTTGGTGATGATCAAGTCCAGTATGTTTTCCCCTCTTGTGGGAGTGGTAACAAGTTGTTCCATAGCATTTGAGTTTATAAATTCTAGGAACCTTTGGGCTAGGGTGTTGGAGCTAGAATAATGCTCCCAGTCTATGTTTGGGTAGTTGAAGTCGCCCAATATAATGGTGTTTGGAGAGACCTTCATATTTTCCAGTGTTCTCAGGAAGGCCGAGTGGGGTTCCTGGGTTTGGGTGGGTGGTCTGTAGCAGGCTATAAACTGGAAGGCAGTTTTACCCACTGATAGTTGCACATGGATAGTCTCTGATGTTTCGTGCTTTGCCACCAACCTGGAGGTGTGGGTATCTTTGCTGAATATCGATACTCCCCCTCCTTTTGTGGTTCGGTCCAAGTTTTGGGGCCGAAAAGCATGGTATGAGGTATAACCTGGTAGTGCTGGGGTGCTCTCGGGAGCCCTGAACCAGGTATCTGTTACTGCACAGATATCGATGTTCTCCATGCTAAGGAGAGTTTCTAGTGTGTGCATCTTGAGGTTTAGACTTCTGGCGTTGAGTAGCATTACTCTTAGTTTCTTATCCCTTGTGATACCTATAGAGGTGGGTTTATCTTTTGAGCCTTGCCTAAAAAAGGCACTATGGGGGTAGCAAGAGCCTTTGCCAATATCCGAAAGCCCAGGGTTGACAGGTGCAAGCCGTCCCTAGCGAAGCATCGTGGCTTGTCGAGCATATCATCCCAGGCTGACAGGCATTGGATCCCCTTTGAATGACACCAGTACTTAAGCCAATTGTTGAAATTGATTATCTTGTCTTCATATTGTGGTATCATTCTTGGTGAGGGGTAAGATGCTACTCAAGGTTAGGGTCATACGGCCTGGGCTACATGCTCAGAGAGCTCCTCTATGTCTCTTTTCATGCAGTCCAGGGAGGTACGTCTCAGGTCATTCACACCAGCATGGACAATGACTGAGTCATATTTGTACTTGCCTTGGAGTGACCTGAGTGCTTGTGTTATGTGGCGGATCCTAGCGCCCGACAGGCTGCTCACCATGACCCTCTCCTTGTTCAGCCTGGTGAGCGGGACGTCAGTGTGCCTGACGATAGAGTCACCTATTACAAGTGTATCAGGTGTGTTGTTTAATCTTAAGGGCTGTGACTGTTCGGCACACTGGCTTTGTGAGATATGTGTTGCATGTGTTTTGTTTTGTGGTAGCAGTTGCTTGGGTGTCTGCTTTGGAGGTCTCTGCTGCTTAGGCAGATCTTTATTTAGAGCCTCTGAGTATGTTTTTGTGTGATTATGTGTTTGGTTTGCTGACGTGGTAGGTCTATGTGAGACTGGAATTGTAGTGAGTGTGGTTTCCTTCTCCTCCTGACTGGTTATAACAGTACTGAGTTGAGAGAGCTTAGCCTAACACTGCTGGAAATGATTACTCTGGTAATTACTGCTACAACAGTCATTTAACACTACAGGAAAGGATCAGTGAGGCTATTACTGCTAAAACAGTCATTTAACACTGCTGGAAAGGATCACTGTGGCTATTACGGCTATAACAGTCATTTAACAGTGCTGGAAAGGATCACAGTAGCTATTACGGCTACAACAGTCATTTAACACTGCTGGAAAGGATCACTGTGGTAATTACTGCTACAATAGTCATTTAACACTGCTGGAAAGGATCACTGTGGTAATTATTGCTAGAACAGTCATTTAACACTGCTGGAAAGGATCACTGTAGCTATTGCTGCTACAACAGTCATTTAACACTACTGGAAAGGATCACTGTGGTAATTACTGCTGGAAAGGATCACTCCGGTAATTATTGCTACAACAGTCATATAACACTGCTGGGAAGGATCACTGTGGTAATTACTGCTATAACAGTCATTTAACACTGGAGGGACAGATTCATAACCCAGAGGCTCCCTTCACTCTGGAATAAAATCCCAGTCCAGGTTAGGCAGAGTCCCTCATTGACTCTCTTCAAGAGGAATCTTGATGAGTGGATGGGGGATCGTAGGTTTACCCCAGGTATCACTTCTGAGTCACTGTTAGACAGAGGCACAGTACACTAACCTCGAAAAAGGGCATAGCAAAATTAATTTAAAATGGGTGGCGAAAGCCAAACACACTCTGGCTAGGCTTATAAATGCCCTAGGGCAAATAGCCTAATATGAACATATATACTGCTACAACAGTACTTTAACACTGCTGGAAAGGATCACTGCAGTAATTACAGCTACAACACTCATTTAACACTGCTGGAAAGGATCACTGTGGTAATTATTGCTACAACAGTCAATTAACACTGCTGGCAAGGATTACTGTAGTTATTACTGCTACAACAGTCATTTAACACTGCAGGGAAGGATCATTGTGGTAATTCCTGCTACAACAGTAATGTAACACTGCTGGAAATGATCACCATGGTAATTACTACTATAACAGTCATTTAACACTTCTGGAAAAGATCACTGTGGTAATTATTGCTACAACAGTCAATTGACACTGCTGGAAAGGATCAATGCGGCAACTACTGCTACAACAGTCGTTTAACACTGCTGGAAAGGATCACTGTGGCTCATACTGCGAAAACAGTCATTTAACACTACTGGAAAGGATCACTGTGGTAATTACTGCTACAACTGTCATTTAACACTGCTGGAAAGGATCACTGTGGTAATTACAGCTACAACAGTCTAACACTGCTGGAAAGGATCACTGTGGTAACTACTGCACAATTAGAAGTTATGTACCTACCATAACGTTCCATGTTAGTTGTCTTCTCTCGCCTTCTTTCTTGCTGGATGGGTTCGGAGCCGATCCTCGGCTCCGACTCGGCACTTGCTAAGCTCGAGAGTCACTTTTACCAGCTCGAGGCAGCTCCATATCCCATGATGCAAGGCGGTAATTATCCAGATCTCGTTTGGTATCTAGAGGAAAAAACTGCCTACCAAAAAACTTTCCACTAAGGAAAGAGGAACAACTAGCCTAAAAGGCTGTAAAGGGAAACCAGGTAATCAAGGCCAACTAACTGGTGTCCAAAGAAGAAGAATCTTCCAGAGAAAAGGGAGATCAAGGTCTGTCCAGGCAAGGGGGACAGGAGGGAGGGACGCAAGAAAGAAGGCGAGAGAAGACAACTAACATGGAACGTTATGGTAGGTACATAACTTCTAAATGTTAAGTTGTCAATCTCGCCTTCATTCTTGCTGGATGGGACTGCGTCCCTAGCACCTCTATCCTGGGTGGCTCAATGGAACAGACTCTTGAGAACTGTGGAACCAAAGCTTGCCCTATCCCTGGAGGCCAAATCCAATTTGTAATGAGAAACGAAGGTATGAGGAGTGGCCCAAGTGGCTGCTGCACAAATAGTATCTAAGGGTAGTCTAGCCTGAAAAGCTGTAGAAGTGGCTAGGCCTCTTGTGGAATGTGCTTTAGGTTTTGAGCTGAGTTGTTTGCCCCTAAGTTGATAAATGTCAGAAATGGTGGAAGATAGCCATCTGGATAAGATCACTTTAGAAACAGGGAGACCTTTTTTATTTTCAGCATAAGAAAGGAAGAGTTGATCAGATTTCCTAAATTGCTTCGTTCTATCCAAGTAATATCTAAGTTGGCGGTGAACATCAAGGTAATGTAATTTTTGTTCCGCCCTGTTAGAATAATTTGGAAAAAATACAGGAAGATCAATGGATTGGTTTAAATTTGTCTTAGAAGCAACCTTGGGCAAAAAGGATGGATTGGTTCTCAAGGATACCCTGTCCTTGTGGAAGACCAAATAAGGGGGACGAATAGATAGGGCATGAAGTTCCGACACTCTTCTAGCCGAGGTAATGGCGACAAGAAAGAGTGTCTTCCAAGAAAGAAACTTTAATGAACATGAAGCAGCCGGTTCGAAAGGGGGAAGTATCAAGGATGCCAGCACTAAATTTAGGTCCCACTGTGGTGGAGGATCCCTAACAGGGGGCTTTAGAAGGAACACCCTTTAAAGAAAGGTTTTACAAAGCTTGTGGGACATAATGTTGTGGTCTGCAAACCCGACATGAAAGGTGGAGATTGCTGCCAACTGAACTTTGACTGTGGAAGAGGAAGAACCTGAGTGAAAAATTTCCGCTAGAAAATCCAAGACTGACTGAACCGGGGCAGTAAAGGTATCTATGTTCTTATCTTTCGCCCAGAGGGAGAAGCGTTTCCACTTACTAGAGTAAATCCTCCTGGTAGAGGACTTAAGAGAAGCTACTATGATGTCTCTAACGGGATTAGAGATCATAGGAAGCCTGGCTAAGGAAGGAAGTGGAGCAACCAAGCTGTGAGGTTGAGGGAAGGAACGGACCGGTGCAGTTGACCCGACTGGTGGGTCAGAAGATCTGGCACTGGGTCCAGATGCCAAGGCTGCACCAATAGATGGCGATGAAGGAACGGGAACCAAATTTGTCGAGGCCAGTAAGGGGCAATGAGAATCATTTTGGCTCTCAAAACGGACGCTTTCTGGAGTACCTGTGGAATCAATGGAAAGGGGGGAAAAGCATAAAGAAGTCCCTGGGGCCAATCTTGGGTAAGAGCGTCTCGGGGGGGGGGATGGCCCGGAAGTGGGAAGAGAGAAAAGAAGTCTGGGCATTTGCTGTTTAGAGGAGTAGCAAAAAGATCGCAGCATGGGCGGACCCACTTCTGAAAAATCTCTTCCACTATGGATTGCTTGAGAGACCACTCGTGAGGCATGAGTATAGCTCTGCTCAATCTGTCCGCTATTATGTTGGTTTTCCCAGGGATATGCGTTGCTACCAGAAACCGATGAGAGGAGATCGCCCATTGCCAAAGTCTGAGAGCCTCTCGACACAAGGGATAGGACTTGGTTCCGCCCTGCTTGTTGATGTACCACACCACGGACATGTTGTCTGTGTGAACTGCAATAGTTCCTAAGGGAAGAAAGTCGTTGAGGGCTTGCAACATTAAAAGCACTGCTCTCATCTCTAGGACATTTATGTGCAGGTGGTATTCGAACGGTTGCCACGTGCCATGAACCATCCTACCCTTATAATGCCCCCCCCCACCCGATCAGGGAGGCATCCGAAGTGACCGTGGTGACCGGGGCCGGGGGAACAAATGGTCTGCCCTGATGGACTAGAGGAGAGGAAATCCACCAGGATAGATGGTTCTTGCAGGTCTGTGTCACTAGGATCTTGTGATGCATGGGAAGCTGCTGGAAGGACCATTGTGTGAACAACATCCATTGTAGAAGACGCATGTAAAAACGGGCCAGAGGAAGAAGTGTGATGGCAGCAGCCATGAGGCCCAACACTTTCAAAACCAGCCTGGCTTGTACCTTTTTGCTGGCAAGGATGATTCGAACATGGTTTTGGATATCTAGGATTCTCTGACTTGTTAGGTTTGCTGACATCCGAGTAGTGTCTAGATTTGCGCCTATAAAGGTAATAGATTGGCAGGGCGATAAGGAGGACTTTTCGAAGTTTACCGAAATTCCCAATTGACTGCAGAGACGTAGGGTGTAGTCTCTGGCTCGGATGAGTTGATGCCTGGTGGTGGCTGAGAGGAGCCAGTCGTCGAGATACGGAAACACCTGGAATCCTAGACGTCTCAGGTGAGCCGTGATCACTGCCATGCATTTGGTGAACACTCTGGGGGCTGTAGTGGGACCAAAGGGCAGGGCTCTGAATTGAAAATGACTGGTCCCCAGCCGAAAGCGGAGAAACCTTCTGGAGCGTCTGTGGATTTTTATATGATAGTACGCATCCTGAAGGTCTATAGAGCACATCCAGTTGTCTTTGCCCAGAAAGGGCAAAATTGACTGAAGTGTGACCATCCGAAATCTCGTCTTTTTGACAGACTTGTTTAGTCTGCTGAGGTCTAATATTGGTCTCCAGTCTCCTGTCTTTTTGGGGACCAAAAAAAACCTTGAGTAGATTCCGGACTCTAAATGATCTTTTGGTACTGGCTGGATGGCTCTTTTCCTTAGAAGCTTTGACACCTCTAATCTTGCAATTTCCCTTAGACCGGGTGGTACGTCTGGAAGGGAACCTTTTTGAGGGAAGGGGCTTTCCTCGAAAGGAATCTTGTAACCCTTGGATATGATCGACTGTACCCATTTGTCTTGAGAGAGGGAAAGCCAGGCTTCTGGGTACAGCGACAATCTTCCCCCGACTGCCTCCAAGGGTGGGCAGTCAGGCAACACCTCAGGGATGCTGGAAGGGCTTGTCAGAGAGAGGCTCTCTGGAGCCCTGGTTCTGCGGACCCCCTCTGCCCCTAGGGCGGCGTCTGTTATTATTACCCCCTCTGCCTCTGGGGGTAAACTGACCACGTGCGTCAGGCGTGACTCCTTGTGATTTTCGGAACCACATTTTCCCTCCCTTCTGACCTTTGGGGTAAGGTCTAGAAGGAGTGGAGAAACGGACTCCTACGGCAGAAAGAGTCTTGCCATCTTGCTCACACCTGGTCAACGTGTCCTTCACCTGAGGGCCAAACAAAGTTGACCCATCAAAGGGAGAGTTTGTGAAGGACGCCTTAAAGGGGTCTGCAAAATTACAGAGCCGCATCCAGGACTGACGTCTGAGAGCCACTCCTGTGCCTGCAGCTCTACTCGCCCCATCGGCTGCATAAGAAATGAGCCGCATGGAGGAGTTGGTTATGGAGTTAAGGATTCCCAGCTGAGAAGCAATCTTTTCCTGAGCCCCTGCTGCTGAAGGATCCTGTACTACTTCACCTAATTCTTTAAGGATGTCCCTTTGAAGTCTGGTGAAGTGACATAAATAATTCAGCGAACGCATAGCAAAGGTCGCTGAGGAAAACATCTGCTTACCATACCTGTCCATAGTCCTGGATTCTTTTGTTAGGATGATGGACTGGTACAGAAGGATCTGCAAGTTCCTTCTTAGTGGCGGTCGCCACCACCATGGCATCAACCGGGACACCTTTAGTAAGAAACTGCTTTTCTGCGGGGGCCATAATAAATTTTGAAGGTCTCCTAGGGACTGGTTCCACCGAATCAGGAGATGCCCACGCCTTTCGAGCTATGACCTCCATAAGAGGGTTGAAAGGCGGAGACACCCAGGAGGTGGAGGGTCGAGATCCAAAGGCCTCCAGGTATACCGATTCATCCTCGGAGGGGTTAATGGAGGGCCAGTTCCCCCTCTGTTTCAGGAGCTCAAGGATGTCTGAAAAGGAGACATCCTCAGAGGGAGATCTTGGGGACCCCTCCGACTCATCTAAATCGGTATCTGATGTTGTAGACTCAGGGGAGTCTAAATGCTTCCTCTTGCAGGTCCTCTTACGTGGGGGTTCACCTGAAGGATCAGAAGAAACCTCGGAAGAGGAAGTCCTTCCCAATGGGGAAACCTGGGGCGATGGATCTCTGGGTCCGGGAGCAAGAGAGCGGGAAGAGGCATCTACAGGCACCATAGAGGGAGGAGCTAAAGGAACTGACTGCTGGCTAAGATCTGGGGCTAGCACACTCCTCATCACCTCGAAGGCTCCCCTCCCAGGGAGAGCCGAGAGATCCTGCTCCAAAGAAACAGGGATCCCTCGTCCCACCGAAAGGGAAGGCTCCGAAGCAGATGTCGGGGCCGAGCTCACCAAGGCCGAAGCTCCGAGAGGGAGAACGGGGTCGGACAAGGGTCCGATGCCACTGCCTCGGAACCAACCAGGGAAGCCCGACGCCCGGATCCCTCCAAGGAAGGTCTCAAGGAGGAGATAGGAGTCGAGGACGACGGAGCCAAAAAGTGTGGTATCGGCTCCGGCGCAGCAGCAGTCACAGTACCAATAATCTCCGGCTCCGAGCTCTGTAGGAGAGTCGAAGGAGGAATTTCAGGGGGATGTATAATAGCTGACGTCTGATGAGACGGGCTATGGAGCGTCTGGGCTAGTGCCTGTGACTTTAATAGCCTACTTACCACTCTCTAAATCGTGGTCTGAAAGCCTGGAAGACCTCGATGATCAGCTCCGATGGCTCCGCTCCAAAAGCAAGGGGGATGCTGGAGCCGAGTGAATAGATTCCAAAGAAGGAGATCTAGACCTCTTTTTGGACGGAGCCATCGGAGCCGAGGAACGCCTGGAGCCGACAACTTGTCGGCTCCGAGAGGAGGCAAAGATATCTCGGCTCTAGCCGGAGTCAAGACATGCTTCGACGCTGGGGTGTCGGCTCCAGACGGAGTCGACACCGGTGCCGAAGCCAAGGTATCGGCACCGATAGGCGCCGGCACAGAAGCTTCCAACAAGGAAGGATCGGCTCCGGACGGAGCCGATGTCGACTCCGGCGGAGTCAGAACCAAGACCACAGACTTGGACACAGAAGCCTGGGTCTTGGGTGGCTTAGAGGGCTTCCCCGAGCCGACTTTAGCCGGGGAGCTCTCTGGTTTTAGTACATCAACTTATTTCTACGTTCCTGCAGGACTCTCTGGCTGAAAGAATGACATATAGCACAGGAGTCCTGCAGGTGTAGGGGTCCCAGGCAATAAAAACAAGAAGTGTGACCGTCTGTCAGAGACATCTTCTGACAGCACGAGTCACACTTCTTGAAACCTGAGACCCTAGTATCTTTGGACATATCTAGGTGCTTAAACACTCACACACACCAATCAGTCCAACCAAGACACTAACAACTAAAAATATATTAATAATAACTAACAAAATTAGTTATTAAGTAGAGTGACACAACACACACACACACACACACCTGACGGAATCCTGACAGGAACTGTGAGGGTGGGAAAGGCCTAAGGCCCGAAAAACTAAACTAAATAACTAGGACAAAAAAAGGTATGGAGCTAAGTGAAAGTACACTGAGGATAGAATGGATACTAAAAGGACCAACAATTAGGGTTTTAGGCTCTTAAAACCTGACAAAAAGCTAGAAAAATATCACTTACCAGGAGCTGGTAAAAAGGATTACCTCATTAGCGAAGCGGCAAATGAGATCTGGGTAATTACCGCCTTGCATCATGGGATATGGGGCTGACTCGAGCTGGTAAAAGTGACTCTCGAGCTTAGCAAGTGCCGAGTCGGAGCCGAGGATCGTCTCCAAACCTATCCAGCAAGAATGAAGGCGAGATTGACAACTTAACATCAGTCATTTAACACTGCTAGGAATGGATCACTGGGTAATTACTGCTATAACAGTCATTTAACACGGCTGGAAAGGATCACTGTAGCTATTACTGCTGCAACATTCATTTAACACTGCTGAGAAGGATCACTACGGTAATTACTGCTATAACAGTCATTTAACACTGCTAGAAAGGATCACTGTGGTAATTACAGCTACAACAGTCTAACACTGCTGGAAAGGATCACTGTGGTAACTACTGCACAACAGTCATTTAACACTGCTAGGAATGGATCACTGGGGTAATTACTGCTATAACAGTCATTTAACACTGCTGGAAAGGATCACTGTGGTAAATACTGCTACAACTGCCATTAAACACTACTGGAAAGGATCACTGTAGTAATTACTGCTACAACAGTCATTTAACACTGCAGGGAAGGATCATTGTGGTAATTCCTACTACAACAGTAATTTAACACTGCTGGAAATGATCACCATGGTAATTACTGCTATAACAGTCATTTAACACTGCTGAAAAAGATCACTGTGGTAATTATTGCTACAACAGTCATTTAACACTGCTGGAAAGGATCACTGTGGCAATTACTGCTACAACAGTCATTTAACACTGCTGGAAAGGATTGGTAATTACTGCTACAACTGTCATTTAACACTCCTGGAAAGGATCACTGTAGTAATTACAACTAAAACACTCATTTAACACTGCTGGAAAGGATCACTGTGGTAATTACTGCTGCAACATTCATTTAACACTGCTGGGAAGGATCACTGTGGTAATTACTGCTACAACTGTCATTCAACACTGCTGGAAAGGAACACTGTCACTATTACAGCTACAAAAGTCATTTAACACTGCTTGAAAGGATGACTGTCATAATTACTGCTAGAACAGTCATTTAACACTGCTGAAAGGATCACTGTAGCTATTACTGCTACAACAGTCATTTCACACTGCTGGAAAGGATCAATGTGGCTACCACTGCTACAACAGTCATTTAACACTGCTGGAAAGGATTGGTAATTACTGCTACAACAGTCATTTAACACTGCTGGAAAGAATCACTGTGGCTATTGCCGCTACAACAGTCATCTAGCACTGTTGGAAAGGATCAGTGTGGCTATTACTGCTACAACAGTCATTTAACAATGGTAGAAAAGATCATTGTGGCTATTGCAGATACAACAGTCATTTAACACTGCTGGAAAGGATCACTGTGGTAATTACTGCTACAACAGTCATTTAACGCTGCTGGAAAGGATCACAGAAGCAATTACTGCTACAACAGTTATTTACCACTGTTGGAAAGGATCACCATGGTAATTACTGCTACAACAGTCATTTAACACTGCTGGAAAGGATCACCGTGGCTATTACTGCTACAACAGTCATTTAACACTGCTGGAAAACATCGCTGTGGTAATCACTGCTGGAATGGATCACTGTCGCTATGACTGCTACAACAGTCATTTAACACTGCTGGAAAGAATCACTGAGGTAATTACTGCTACAACAGTCATTTAACACTGCTGGAAAGAATCACTGAGGTAATTACTGCTACAACAGTCATTTAACACTGCTGGAAAGGATCACAGTAGCTATTACAGCTACAACAGTCATTTAACACTGCTGGAAAGGATCACTGTGGTAATTACTGCCACAATAGTCATTTAACACTGCTGGAAAGGATCACCATGATAATTACTGCTATAGCAGCCACTTAACACTGCTGGAAAAGATCACTGTGGTAATTACTGCTACAAGTCATTTAACACTGCTGGAATGGATCACTGTAGCTATTACTGCTACAACAGTCACTTAACACTGCTGGAAGGGATCACTGTGGGAATTACTGCTACAACAGTCATTTAACACTACTAGAAAGGATCACTGCGGTAATTACTGCTACAACAGTCATTTAACACTGCTAGAAAGGATCGCTGTGGTAATTACTGCTGGAAAGGATCACTGTGGTAATTACTGGTACAACCATCATTTAACACTGCTGGAAAGGATCACTGTGGTAATTACTGCTACAATAGTCATTTAACACTTCTGAAAGGATCACTGTAGTTATTACTGCTACAACAGTTCTTTAGCACTGCTGGAAGGGATCACTGTAGTTATTACTGGTACAACAGTCATTTAACACTGCTGGAATGGATCACTGGGGTAATTACTGCTATAACAGTCATTTAACATGGCTGGAAATGATCACTGTAGCTATTACTTCTGCAACATTCATTTAACACTGCTGGGAAGGATCACTATGGTAATTACTGCTATAACAGACATTTAACACTGCTGGATAGGATCTCCGTAGCTATTATTGCTACAACAGTCATTTAACACTGCTGGAAAGGAAAGCTGTCACTATTACGGCTACAAAAGTCATTTAACACTGCTGGAAAGGATCACTGTGGTTATTACTGCTACAACAGTCATTTAACACTGCTGGGTAGGATCTCCATAGCTATTAATGCTACAGCAGTCATTTAACACTGCTGGAAAGGATCACTGTGGTAATTACTGCTACAGCAGTCATTTAACACTGCTTGAAAGGATCACTGGGGTAATTACTGCTATAACAGTCATTTAACACTGCTGGGTAGGATCTCCGTAGCTATTAATGCTACAGCAGTCATATAACACTACTGGAAATGATCACTGTGATAATTACTTCTAAAACAGTCATTCAACACTGCTGGAAAGGATCCCTGTAGCTATTATGGATACAACAGTCATTTAAGACTGCTCGAAAGGATCACTGTCGTAATTACTGCTACAACTGTCATTTAACACTGCTGGAAAGGATCACCGTAGCTATTACTGCTACAACAGTCATTTAACACTGCTGGAAAGGATCAGTGTGGTAATTACTGCTACAACAGTCACACTGCTGCAAAGGGTCATTGTGGTAATTACTGCTGTAACAGTCATTTAATACTGCTGAAAAGGATCAGAGTAGCTATTACTGCCACAAGAGTCTTTTAACACTGCTAAAAAGGATCACTGTAGTTATTACTGCTACAACAGTCATTTAACACTGCTGGAAAGGATCACTGTAGTTATTACTGCTACAACAGTCATTTAACACTGCTGGAAAGGATCACTGTGGTAATTACTGCTACAACAGTCATTTACCACTGCTGGAAAGGATCACTGTGGTAATTACAGCTGCAACACACATTTAACACTGCTGGAAAGGATCACTGTAGTAACTACTGCTACAATAGTCATTTAACACTGCAGGAAAGGATCATTGTGGTAAGTCCTGCTACAACAGTAATGTAACACTGCTGGAAATGATCACCGTAGTAATTACTGCTATAACAGTCATTTAACACTTCTGGAAAAGATCACTGTGGTAATTATTGCTACAACAGTCATTTAACACTGCTGGAAAGGATCAATGCGGCAACTACTGCTACAACAGTCATTTAACACTACTGGAAAGGATCACTGTGGTAATTACTGCTACAACTGTCATTTAACACTCCTGGAAAGGATCACTGCAGTAATTACAGCTACAACACTCATTTAACACTGCTGGAAAGGATCACTGTGGTAATTATTGCTACAACAGTCATTTAACACTGCTGGAAAGGATCACTGTGGTAATTACTGCTATAACAGTCATTTAACACTGCTGGATAGGATCTCCGTAGCTATTATTGCTAC
Source organism: Protopterus annectens (assembly GCF_019279795.1). Taxonomy (NCBI): domain Eukaryota; kingdom Metazoa; phylum Chordata; order Ceratodontiformes; family Protopteridae; genus Protopterus; species Protopterus annectens. The sequence goes on from NC_056748.1 coordinate 171,197,838, forward strand.
AACAGTCATTTAACACTGCTGGAAAGGATCACTGTGGTAATTACTGCTACAACAGTCATTCACTGCTAGAAAGGAATGCTGCCACTATTACGGCTACACAAGTCATTTAACACTGCTTGAAAGGATCACTGTCGTAATTACTGCTAGAACAGTCATTTAACACTGCTGAAAGGATCACTGTAGCTATTACTGCTACAACAGTCATTTTACACTGCTGGAAAGGATCAGTGTAGCTATTACTGCTACAACCATCATTTCACATTGCTGGAAAGGATCAATGCGGCTACTACTGCTACAACAGTCATTTAACACTTCTGGAAAGGATTGGTAATTACTGCTATAACAGTCATTTAACACTGCTGGAAAGGATCACTATGGTAATTACTACTACAGCAGTCATTTAACACTGCTGGAAAGGATCAATGTGGTAATTACTGCTACAACAGCCATTTAACACTGCTGGAAAGGATCACTGCGGTAATTACTGCTATAACAGTCATTTAACACGGCTGGAAAGGATCACTGCAGCTATCACTGCTGCAACATTCATTTAACACTGCTGGGAAGGATCACTATGGTAATTACAGCTATAACAGTCATTTAGCACTGCTGGATAGGATCTCTGAAGCTATTGCTGCTACAACAGTCATTTAACACTGCTGGAAAGCATCACTGTGGTAATTACTGCTACAACAGTTATTTAACACTGCTGGAAAGGATCACAGAAGCAATTACTGCTACAACAGTTATTTACCACTGTTGGAAAGGATCACCATGGTAATTACTGCTAACAGTCATTTAACACTGCTGGAATGGATCACTGTCGCTATTACTGCTACAGCAGTCATTTAACACTGCTGGAAAAATCACAGTAGCTATTACAGCTACAACAGTCATTTAACACTGCTGGAAAGGATCACTGTGGTAATTACTGCTACAATAGTCATTTAACACTGCTGGAAAGAATCACTGAGGTAATTACTGCTATAACAGAGAATTTACACTGCTGGAAAGGGTTACTGTGGTAATTACTGCTACAACAGCCATTTAACACTGCAGGGAAGGATCATTGTGGTAATTCCTGCTACAACAGTAATTTAACACTGCTGGAAAGGATCACTGTGGTAATTACTGCTACAATAGTCATTTAACACTGCTGGAAAGAATCACTGTGGTAATTACTGCTACAGCAGTCATTTAACACTGCTGGAAAGGATCACTGAGGTAATTACTGCTATAACAGAGAATTTACACTGCTGGAAAGGGTTACTGTGGTAATTACTGCTACAACAGCCATTTAACACTGCAGGGAAGGATCATTGTGGTAATTCCTGCTACAACAGTAATTTAACACTGCTGGAAATGATCACCATGATAATTACTGCTATAACAGTCATTTAACACCGCTGGAAAAGATCACTGTGGTAATTACTGCTACAAGTCATTTAACACTGCTGGAATGGATCACTGTAGCTATTACTGCTACAACAGTCACTTAACACTGCTGGAAGGGATCACTGTTGGAATTACTGCTACAACAGTCATTTAACACTGCTGGAAAGGATCGCTGTGGTAATTACTGCTGGAAAGGATAACTGTGGTAATTACTGCTACAACCATCATTTAACACTGCTGGAAAGGATCACTGTGGTAATTACTGCTACAATAGTCATTTAACACTTCTGAAAGGATCACTGTAGTTATTACTGCTACAACAGTTCTTTAGCACTGCTGGAAGGGATCACTGTAGTTATTACTGGTACAACAGTCATTTAACACTGCTGGAAAGGATCACTGTGGTAATTACTGCTACAGCAGTCATTTAACACTGCTGGAAAGGATCAGTAGGGTAATTACTGCTATAAAAGTCATTTAACACTGCTGGAAAGGATCACTGGGGTAATTACTGCTACAGCAGTCATTTAACACTGCTGGAAAGGATCACTATGGTAATTACTGCTACAGCAGTCATTTAACACTGCTGGAAAGGATCAGTAGGGTAATTACTGCTATAAAAGTCATTTAACATGGCTGGAAAGGATCACTGTAGCTAGTACTGCTGCAACATTTATTTAACACTGCTGGGAATGATCACTATGGTAATTACTGCTATAACAGTCATTTAACACTGCTGGATAGGATCTCCGTAGCTATTATTGCTACAACAGTCATTTAACACTGCTGGAAAGGATCACTGTGGTAATTACTGCTACAACAGTCATTCAACACTGCTGGAAAGGAACGCTGTCACTATTACGGCTACAAAAGTCATTTAACACTGCTGAAAGGATCACTGTAGCTATTGCTCCTATAATAGTCATTTAACACTACTGAAAGGATCACTGTAGCTATTACTGCTACAACAATCATTTAACAATGCTGGAAAGGATCATTGCTGTAATTACTGCTACAACAGTCATTTTTCACTGCTGGAAAGGATTGGTAATTACTGCTACAACAGTCATTTAACACTGCTGAAAGGATCACTGTAGCTATTACTGCTACAGCAGTCATTTAACACTGCTGGAAAGGATCATTGTGGTAATTACTGCTACAACAGTCATTTAACACTGCTGGAATGGATCACTGGGGTAATTACTGCTATAACAGTCATTTAACATGGCTGGAAAGGATCACTGTAGCTATTACTGCTGCAACATTCATTTAACACTGCTGGGAAGGATCACTATGGTAATTACAGCTATAACAGTCATTTAGCACTGCTGGATAGGATCTCCGAAGCTATTACTGCTACAGCAGTCATTTAACACTGCTGGAAAGGATCACTGTGGTAATTACTGCTACAACAGTCATTTAACACTGCTGGAAAGGATCACAGAAGCAATTACTGCTACAACAGTTATTTACCACTGTCAGAATGGATCACCATGGTAATTACTGCTAACAGTCATTTAACACTGCTGGAAAAGATCACTGTGGTAATCACTGCTGGAATGGATCACTGTCACTATTACTGCTACAAAAGTCATTTAACACTGGTGGAAAGAATCACTGAGGTAATTACTGCTACAACAGTCATTTAACACTGCTGGAAAGGATAACAGTAGCTATTACGGCTACAACAGTCATCTAACACTGCTGGAAAGGATCACTGTGGTAATTACTGCTACAACAGCCATTTAACACTGCTGGAAAGGATCACTGTGGTAATTACTGCTACAACAGCCATTTAACACTGCTGGAAAGGATCACTGTGGTAATTACTGCTACAATAGTCATTTAACACTGCTGGAAAGGATCACTGTGGTAATTCCTGCTATAACAGTCATTTAACACTGCTAGAAAGGATCACTGAGTTACTTACTGCAATAACAGTGAATTTACACTGCTGGAAAGGGTTACTGTGGTAATTACTGCTACAACAGCCATTTAACACTGCAGGGAAGGATCATTGTGGTAATTCCTGCTACAACAGTAATTTAACACTGCTGGAAATGATCACCATGATAATTACTGCTATAACAGTCATTTAACAACGCTGGAAAAGATCACTGTGGTAATTACTGCTACAACAGTCATTTAACACTGCTGGAAAGGATCACTGTGGTAATTACTGCTACAAGTCATTTAACAGTGCTGGAAGGGATCACTGTGGGAATTACTGCTTTGGGAGGGTGGCCTAATGGTTAAGGTGTTTGCCTTACAAACACAACGTGCAGGATTGGTGTCTCACAAGAGATAATTGGCTAGGCTTAGGATCTATGAACCTACGAATGTAAATTCTAGCCACAACTCATATTTAGCTATACTACTCAGACAAGCTCCTCGTGGTCCTGCAGAGTGGTCCTAGCTACAGAGAACTCAGAAAAGCGACTACTTTCTGGATTTAAGTATCTTTGCTTTTTTATTTACTTAAAATAGCTTCTCTAGCTTACCGTAAACAAGCTTAACTGTTTTTTTAGCTGTCTGCTGCATTATTTTAATATCTGTACTTAAAGTTACATTTTAGTCAAATTTGATCAAAAGTTTGTTTGTTTGTTCATTTAATTTAACTGTTGAGGCTGCCCACTAAAGTGAGCTAGCCTGTGTAACTGATTTATTACTGTTTCTGCATTTTCTGTGTGTTTCTATCTAAAAACAAAAAAAACAAAAAAATAATCCTTGTTTTCACGCCTCTCCTCGACTAGTTTAGACCAGTTTACAGGCATTGCTGTATTCTGGGCTGTGGTGTAGCTCCTGTGTTGTCCATTACCTTACTTGGATAGAAGGAAGTTTCTCTACTCACCAGCGGGAGTGGGGAGCCTTGAGCAGCCTACCTGTCCCTGTAGGAAGTGACCTCAGCACAAGAGCTGTAGTAATTGGTTGCTTTGGACCATTTCTAGCTCTTCTGAAGTTCCCTGTTTAAAATCCGCCTCTGGGCATTTTTTTCTGGCTATACTACTCAGACAAGCTCCTTGTGGTCCTGCAGAGTGGTCCTAGCTACAGAGAACTCAGAAAAGCAACTACTTTCTGGATTTAAGTATCTTTGCTGTTTTTTTACTTGAAATAGCTTCTCTAGCTTACCCTAAATGCGCTTAAACTGTTTTTTTAGCTGTTTGCTGCATTATTTTAATATCTGCACTTAAAGTTACATTTTAGTCGAATTTGATCGAAAGTTTGTTTGTTTGTTTAATTTAACTGTTGAGGCTGCCCACTAAAGTGTGCTAGCCTGTGTAACTGATTTATTACTGTTTCTGCATTTTCTGTGTGTTTCTATCTAAAAACAAAAAAATAATCCTTGTTTTCCTACCTCTCCTCGACTAGTTTAGACCAGTTTACAGGCATTGCTGTATTCTGGGCTGTGGTGTAGTTCCTGTGTTGTCCATTACCTTATTTGGATAGAAGGAAGTTTCTTTGCTCACCAGTGGGAGTGGGGAGCCTTGAGCAGCCTACCTGTCCCTTGTAGGAAGTGACCTCAGCACAAGAGCTGTAGTAATTGGTTGTTTTGGACCATTTCTAGCTCTTTTGAAGTTCCCTGTTTAAAATCCGCGTTTGCACGGCTTTGCGCATTTGTGCGCATAGAGCAGCGCCGGTTAAACTTCTTCTGGCTCCGCCAAGTCTGTTCTTCAAATTTTCCCTTAAGGAAGCTCTACTCTTAGTATAATCAGACTACTCGCTATATTATAAGCCTAGCACTTGTTCTCAAAACTTCTTTACTAAGTAAGCACTCTCGTACTAAGTAAGCACTACATCCACCTACCACCCCTGTGAATATCCACTTCCCTTAAAGGCACAGCACTCCCTTATACTGTTCTAGCATGTCAAGTGGTAGATTACTGGCGTCCTCTCCAGTTCAGCTGGTTAATCTGGGTATCTTGAGCCAATGCTACAATTGTCTCATGTACACAGACAACCCTCTCCTCCTCCCAACAAACACAAATACATGTGAGAGATGCAACTATATAGCCAAACTGGAGGCTGAACTCTCTCAACTCAGGGCTGGCATGACCAGACAGGAGGAGATGGTAACCACACACACAACAAACCCAGTTCCACATAGACCTACCACAACTGCACACCAAACACATAAAAACACAAAGACATACTCGGAGGCTCTAATAAAAAATTTACCAAAACAACAGAGGCTCCCAAAGCAGACATCCAAAAATCCACCACCTCAAAACAAAACACATGCAACACATACTTCAATAAATCAGTGCGTCAATCAATCACAGCCCTTAAGGCCAAACACCATGCCTGATACACTAGTAATAGGTGACTCTATAGTCAGACACACTGATGTCCCGCTTACCAGGCTGAACAAGGAGAGGGTGACTGTGAGCTGCCTATCAGGAGCTAGGATCCGCCACATAACACACGCACTCAGGCCACTCTAAAACAAGTACAAATATGACTCCGTCATTTTCCATGCTGGCGTGAATGACCTGAGACGTACCTCCCTGGACTACATGAAAAGAGACATAGAGGAGCTCTCTGATTATGTAGCACAGGCTGGTATGACCCTGACCCTGAGCAGCATCTTGCCCTCACCAAGAATGATGCCACAATACAAAGACAAGATGATCAGCTTTAATAATTGGCTCAAGTACTGCTGTCATTCTAAGGGGATCCAATGTCTGTCTGCCTGGGAAGACATGTTGGACAAGCCACGCTGCTTCGCAAGGGGCGGCTTGCACCTGTCACCACTGGGCTTCCGGATATTGGCTAAGGCTCTTGCCACCCCCATAGTGCCGTTTTTTAGGGAAGGCTCAAAAGACAAACCCACCACCTTAGAAAACAAAAATGGAAAAAAACTAAGGGTAATGCTGCTCAACGCCAGAAGTCTAAATCTCAAGATGCAGGCACTCGATGCACTCCTCAGTATGGAGAACATTGACGTCTGTGCAGTAACTGAAACCTGGTTCAAGGCTCCTGAGAGCACCCCAGCGCTACCAGGCTATACCTCGTATCATGCTTTTTGGCCCTAAAACCCGGGCCGAACCACAAAGGGAGGGGGAGTGTCCATATTCATCAAGGACACCCACACCTCCAGCTTAGTAGCAACACATGAAGCATCGGAGACCATACAGGTGCAACTAACCATAGGCAAAACTGCTATACAACTGGTAGCATGTTACAGACCACCCGCCCAATCTCAGGAACCCCACTCAGCCTTCCTGAAGACATTGGAGGATAAGAATGTATCACAAAATACCATCATACTGGGAGACTTCAACTACCGTAACATAGATTGGGTACATTATTCTAGCCCCAACACCCTCGCCCAAAGGTTCCTGGAATTCATAAATTCAAATGCACTGGAACAACTAGTCACCTCTCCCACTAGGGGAGATGATATACTAGAACTGATCATCACAAAAATGGGGACAAAATGCTCCACACCGGAGGTATACCCCTCACTAGTGAGATTTGACCACAAACTAATGACCCTGGATATACATATCCCACCTCCACCCCCAGCACAAAAGACCACAGTGAAAAACTTCTCAAAAGCAGACTTTACTCTTGACTGAGATGGTATCGTTTAAGCCCACTGGGCCAGTGGATACCACATCCCACAATGCTGAATCCTTCACAAATGCTTTCTATGGACATCTCCAAGAATGCATGGATCATGCAATCCCAAATAAATCCAAGTCCCTCTCCACCAAAGGCAAGCGTCCTGTCTGGCGGATCTCAGCTATTAACAAATTGTATAACAAAAGACGGAAGCTACTGCACGACAGAGCAAAATCCCATAAAGGGAAGACATCTCTGATCAACACATGCAGAAAACTACGTTCTCTCATAAAAACATCCAAGGCCAACTTTGAGAGAAAAATCGCTAAGGACACTAAAGATAACCACAAAGCCTTCTTCAGCTATGTTAGAAACCTGGGCAAAAACCCTCAGATATGCTCAGAGTTAGTTCACAACAACAAAAAATACACTGAACCCACAGATATTGCCAACATTCTGTCTGACAGGTTCAGTGCAAATTTCTCCCTCCTCACCCCCAAAAGAAGAAATACTTATCCCAGCTGAATGTAATCTCCCTGTCATCTCAGATGTCCAAGTGAGAGGCGCCCTCAGCAAAGCTAAAAACACAGCATCAATGGGACCTGACGGTATCCCGGGTTGCGTGCTACGTGAACTCCAAGAGGAGCTAAACCCGCACATAAAAATGCTATTTAACCTTAGCCTTACTACAGGATATGTACCTGAACACTGGCGTACAGCAACAGTGGTCCCACTCCACAAAGGGGGTACCTCTACAGACCCTGGGAACTACCGCCCCATAAGCTTAACCATCCTGGTCTGCAAAGCTATGGAGAGAATCATTATGGAACTCATAAACAGAGACATTGGGGACCTACAGACACTTGACCCCACCCAGTTCGGCTTTGTAAAGGGCAGATCCTGCTTTTCGAACCTGGTTGACTTTTTCGAAACAGTCACTAGAGCCAGTGATGAGGGCAAAGCAGTCCATACAGCCTACCTGGACTTGGCTAAGGCCTTCGACACAATACCCCACTCAGGCATCATAGATAAGCTCAACAGCTTAAACGTAAACCCTTATGTCACTAGATGGGTTGCAAACTGGCTAAAGGACAGAACCCATAAAGTTAAAATCACTGGAGCAATGTCAGACTCAAAGCCAGTCACAAGTGGTGTCCCAGAGGGATCTGTTCTGGGACCCCTCTTGTTCGGCATTTATTTCTCAGATGTTAAAGCAAACATGGGAGGGTTGTGGCTGACAAAGTTCGCAGATGACTGCAAACTAGGCGCCATAGTCGATACACCAGCGGACACATACATCCTACAAAAAGGCCTCACAGAAACGGACAACTGGTGCCGGAGTCATGGCCTTAAACTAAATGCCAAAAAATGTATAGTCATCCCCTTTGGGAAAAACAAAGTACCCACAAATTATCACATAGACAGCAACCCACTGAGTACAGAAAAAGTAATCAGAGATCTAGGGACCCAAGTCGACAGTGACCTCTCATTTGACACCCACGTTGCCAAAGTGGTTAGAAAAACATTCTACCTTGCACACCTTATTATGAAGGGATTCACATCCAGATCCAAGGATGTCATTGTACCCTATACTCCTCCCTTATCAGACCCATGATTGAGTACAATGCCCCATTTGGTATGTACCTCACCCGGCATTTGCAACAGCTGGAGAGACCACAAAAGTACCTCACCAAGAGGATCAAGGGTCTCCAACATATGTCTTATTCTGCCAGACTAAAGAAACTCCAGCTCTATTCAGTAGCATACCGCCTGCTCAGAGGTGATCTCTGCCTGACGTACAAGGCCATGTCCAATCAGGAACTGATGGACATGCTCCACCTCAAAAAATCCAAATCCATGAGAACCATGAGAGCTAAAGACTTAAACCTCGGCACAAGTATGAATAGGAATGCTGGAGAGATAGATTCATAACCCAGAGGCTTCCCATGCTCTGGAACAAGATCCCAGTTCATGTTAGGAAGAGCCCCTCACTTACTCTCTTCAAGAGAAATCTTGATGAGTGGATGGGAGATCGTAAGTTTACCCCAGAGGTCACATCTGTGTCACTACTAGACAGGGGCACAGTAAACTAATTCTATTATATAAGGGGAACTTCACGGTGTCACTACTAGACAGAGGCACAGTATTCTAAATCTATTCTTTGCATTTTTGTACCATTTCATGGGGTGGCGAAAGCCACATCACTATGGCTAGGCTTACAAATGCCCCGGGGCAGATAGCCTAGTACTAAACTATGAAACAGTCATTTAACACTACTGGAAAGGATCACTGCGGTAATTACTGCTACAACAGTCATTTAACACTGCTGGAAAGGATCGCTGTGGTAATTACTGCTGGAAAGGATCACTGTGGTAATTACTGCTACAACCATCATTTAACACTGCTGGAAAGGATCACTGTGGTAATTACTGCTACAATAGTCATTTAACACTTCTGAAAGGATCACTGTAGTTATTACTGCTACAACAGTTCTTTAGCACTGCAGGAAGGGGTTACTGTAGTTATTACTGGTACAACAGTCATTTAACACTGCTGGAAAGGATCACTGTAGTTATTTCTTCTACAACAGTCATTTAACACTACTGGAAAGGATCACTGCGGTAATTACTGCTACAACAGTCATTTAACACTGCTGGAAAGGATCGCTGTGGTAATTACTGCTGGAAAGGATCACTGTGGTAATTACTGCTACAACCATCATTTAACACTGCTGGAAAGGATCACTGTGGTAATTACTGCTACAATAGTCATTTAACACTTCTGAAAGGATCACTGTAGTTATTACTGCTACAACAGTTCTTTAGCACTGCAGGAAGGGGTTACTGTAGTTATTACTGGTACAACAGTCATTTAACACTGCTGGAAAGGATCACTGTAGTTATTTCTTCTACAACAGTCATTTAACACTGCTGGAAATTATCACTGTGGTAATTACTGCTACAGCAGTCATTTAACACTGCTGGAAAGGATTAATATGGTAATTCCTGCTATAACAGTGAATTTACACTGCTGGAAAGGATCACTGTGGTAATTACTGCTACAACAGTAATTTAATACTGCTGCAAAGGATCCCTGTAGCTATTACTGTTACAACAGTTATTTAACACTGCTAGAAAGGATCACTGTGGTATATAGTGCTACAACAGTCATTTAACACTGCTGGAAAGGATCACTGTGGTAATTACTGCTATACCAGTCATTTAAGAATGCTGGGAAGGATCACTGTAGCTTTTACTGCTACAACAGAGATTTAACACTGTTGGAACTGATCTCTGTGGTAATTACTGCTACAACAGTCATTTAACACTGCTGGAAAGAATCACTGTGGTAATTACTGCTACAGCAGTCATTTAACACTGCTGGAAAGGATTACTATGGTAATTCCTGCTATAACAGTGAATTTACACTGCTGGAAAGGATCACTGTGGTAATTACTGCTACAACAGTCACTTAACACTGCTGGAAGCGATCACTGTGGTAATTACTGCTACAACATTCATTTAACACTGCTGGAAAGGATCACTGTGGCTATTACTATTACAACATTCGTTTAACACTGCTGGAAAGGATCACTGTAGCTATTACTGCTACAACAGTCATTTAGCACTGCTGGAAAGGATTACTGTTGTAATTACTGCTACAACAGTCATTTAACACTGCTGGAAAGGATCATTGTAGCTATTACTCCTACAACAGTCATTTAACACTGCTGGAAAGGATTACTGTAGTAATTACTAATACAACAGTCATTTAACACTGCTGGAAAGGAACACTGTGGTAATTACTGCTACAACAGTCATTTAACACTGCTGGAAAGGATCAGTGTAGCTATTCCTGCTACAACAGTCATTTAACACTGCTGGAAAGGATCACTATAGCTATTACTGCTACAACAGTCACTTAACACTGCTGGAAAGGATCACTGTAGTTATTTCTGCTACAACAGTCATTTAACACTGCTGGAAATGATCACTGTGGTAATTACTGCTACAACAGTCATTTAACACTGCTGGAAAGGATCACTGTAGTTATTTCTGCTACAACAGTCATTTAACACTGCTGGAAAGGATCACTGTGGTAATTACTGCTACAACAGTCATTTAAGACTGCTGGAAAGGATCACTGTGGTTATTACTGCTACAACAGTCATGTAACACTGCGGGAAAGGATCACTCTGGTAATTACTGCTACAACAGTCATTTAACACAGCTGGAAATGATCACTGTGGTAATTACTGCTATAACAATCATTTAACACTGCTGGAAAGGATCACTGTGGTAATTACTATTACAACAGTCATTTAACACTGCTGAAAGGATCACTGTAGTTATTAATGCTACAACAGTCATTTAACACTGCTGGAAAGGATCACAGTAGCTATTACGGCTACAACAGTCATTTAACACTGCTGGAAAGGATCACTGTAGCTATTACGGCTACAACAGTCATTTAACACTACTGGAAAGGATCACTGTAGCTATTACGGCTACAACAGTCATTTAACACTACTAGAAAGGATCACAGTAGCTATTACGGCTACAACAGTCATTTAACACTACTGGAAAGGATCACTGTAGCTATTATTGCTACAGCAGTCATTTAACACTGCTGTAAAGGATCACTGTAGTAATTACTGCTACAACAGCAATTTAACACTGCTGGAAAGGATCACTGTGGCTATTACTGCTACAACAGTCATTTAACACTGCTGGAAAGGATCACTCTGGTAATTCCTGCTACAACAGTCATTTAACACTGCTGGAAAGGATCACTGTGGTAATTACTGCTACAACAGTCATTTAACACATCTGGAAATGATCACTGTGGTAATTACTGCTATAACAATCATTTAACACTGCTGGAAAGGATCACTGTGGTAAATACTATTACAACAGTCGTTTAACACTGCTGAAAGGATCACTGTAGTTATTACTGCTACAACAGCCATTTAACACTGCTGGAAAGGATCACAGTAGCTATTACGGCTACAATAGTCATTTAACACTACTGGAAAGGATCACTGTGGTAATTAGTGCTACAATAGTCATTTAACACTGCTGGAAAGGATCACTGTGGTAATTACTGCTACAACAGTCATGTAACAGTGCTCGAAAGGATCCATGCGGTAATTACTGCTATAACAGTCATTAACACTGCTAGAAAGGATCACTGTAGCTATTGCTGCTACAACAGTCATTTAACACTGATGGAAAGGATCACTGTGGCTATTCCTGTTGCAATAGTCACTCTCTCATTGTCTAGATTTCTTTTCTTGGTAGCTCTCCTGTTGTCTCAGTACGATTCTTAGTTGTTGCTGGGTTTTTCCCTTTTGTCTCAGGATGATTGAGCACCACTCCCTCATTTTTTTCCTCTCTAAGTTACTTTCCATTTGAAAAAGGTATCTCAGAACATAATGTATATTCAGTTTTTCTCCTCTCTTTATGTATATCTACCTGTTGCCTAGAACCTTCCTTTACCAGAGACATTTGTTCTACACTGACAGAAATGGGTTTACAAATCTAAAGTTCCGTTTCTTCCTGTTTAAATGCCTTGCTGAACTATTTTTTGATGTTACACAATAAAGTTACCTTCCTCCCTTTAAGTGAAGGAAGGGTACAGCTGCAGGGTCGTTCACTTGCTAGTTCCCATCCCTACAATGCTACAATGGCCTATTACAAAAACTACCCTTTTCCTATCGACCCCCATAATTTTTCAAGTGGCAGAATTTTTTTCTGCATTTTCATTCCATATGTTAAACTGAGAGCATCACCAAAGGAATGAACTACATTCTCAAATGTTGTTTGAACATCTGTCTGAGTAATGGGACAGTGTTTCTTATTGCTAAGAACACCACTTCTGCAGCAGTCTTAGTAATAGTTTTCTTGTTGCGTGTATACTGCCCTAAGTATTACAGCATTTCCCCAGTCTAATACTCCTGCCAGTTCTCTGCTATCATTTCAGACACTGGATGCACCAGAATGCTGTTTCAGCCATCCTAGTAGATACCGCATCACATTCCACAGGCACAGATACCTTATCACATTCCAAAGGTATAACATCACTAGCACCAAGCTTTTCAGTAGTAATCGTTTTCACAGGCTATAGAATGTTACTAGCATTAGTCCAAAATCTAGGTATATGATCATTTTCACATTTAAAACAAAGTCTGTCTACAGTTGCTGCTTTTTTTATCTGACATAGGTTTTGCTATAGAAGTACAACACTCAATTCTATATACACGTTCATGGCATAATGCTCTTTCTATTAGAACAACATGGCTTTCATATTCTTTATGATCAATTTAATACACCCACATTCCTAAAGCAGTTGGTAAAGACCTTTTAAATCTGTTGACTGCCAATATTTCTATTATTTTAGTTTAGGAGGTTACTAGGCTATCGACCCAGAAGCCATTTCAAGCCTATCCATTTCATCCCAAAGTAATATCATAGATACTCTAGTCAATACCCAGGACTGTATTTATTAACTGCCCATGTCCAGGAGGGTTGTGGGTGCCATCCCCAGTAAGACGTTATGGTGCCCCATCCACTCGTCCAGGTTCCTTTTGAAGACTGCCATATAGGTGCTCTGCTTCACATGAATTGGCAGCCTATTCCAAAGATGCAGCAGTTGCTGGGAGACAAATCTGCCCCTCCAGCATGTCCTATTCAAGTAGCAGGCCATATTTAGGTCCTTGGAAAAGGGAGCTCTAGTCCTGTTCAATTTAAGAATGTGTAGCAAATTCATTAGGTTTGGGTTGGAGGTTGCTCTGTAAGCCAAACATAAGTATCCCCTAAGAAGTCTATATGATACACAGTATAGTGACAAGGACTTTAGTCAGTCTGTTTAAGGCATGTGCTGGAGTCCCTTAATCTTCTTAGTTAGAAACCTCTGAAGTCTCTCCAGTTGCTGCAGATGCTTTATACAGTACATGGCAAAAGGGAGGTTATACTCAATTATGGGCCTGATTAGTGACAAGTATAGAGGGGTCATAACCTTCTTTGCAATAGAGATAAAGCCTTTGCTATTCAACTGTGCTATGTAGAAAGCCTTCCTTACTGCAGTAGACACATGGTGGTCAAAGTTAAGGTCACAGTCTACTTGTGATCCCAGATGTCTTACTACTTAGTAGGTAAACAGGGTATTGTTCTTAATTTGATAGTGTGAAGACATTGGTCTGCGTAAGACTATCCTGAAGTATACTGACATCATTTGAAGGTTCAATAATTGCACCCAGTTTGCAGTCATCTGCAAACTTGGTCAGCCATAGCCCCTTAGTTTTGGCCTCAACTTCTGAGAAGTATATACCAAACAGTAGGGGGCCCCAACACCGACCCTTGTGGCACCCCACTGGTGACAGATCTGCTGGTTGATGTGGAGTCCCTACTTTGATAGTGTGTGACCAGTTTGTGAGCCATTTGGCAACCTACCTTACAACAAAAGGGTTTCCATTCAGTTTGCTAAGTTTATCAGTATTGCCTGAGTGTGGAATTGTGTCTAAGGCCTTTGCCAGATACTGTGTGCACCAATTTTCCCTCGTCAATAGCCCTGGTGACATTCTGAAGAAATCCACCAGGCTTAACAGGCAGGATCTGCCCTTAATGAAGCCAAATTGGGTCAGATCCGGGTTTGGAGGTCACCTATGTCTTTATTTATGAGATCCATGATGATATGTTCTATGTCTTTACAGTTGAGGTTGGTCAGACTTATGGGTCTTTAATTCCCTGGGTCTGTTGCTAGGCCACATTTGTGGAGGGGAATAACTGTTGCTGTTCTCTATTCTGCAGGAATAAAGCCAGTGGTTAGATTGTGATTGAATAGGGTACTTAATGGTGATGCTAGTTCATGTTTTAGTTTGTTTAAAAGACAGCTTGGGATGCTGTCTGGTCCCATAGAGGCTGTGTTTTTGTTTTTTCCCTTAGACAAGGCTTTAATGATCTGCTCTTTGGATCTGTGGGGGGGGGGGAGTTGGGAGCAAGATTTGTGGTAAGTTTGGAGGGGATAAGTGAGTGAATTTTTGCCAAATCTGTCCACTAGCAGGTTTGCTATCTCTGTGCGGTCAGTGTGCGTGTGCGTGTGTGTATGTGTGCGATACCGCTAGTTCGGCACATGCTTGGGTCCTACCTTTTAATCTACATATATAGCTATAAAAGGCTTTATGATTATCCTTGGCTGTGACTGATAATTTTTTCTCAAAGTTGCCCTTACAGGATTTGACATGTTGTCCTATTTGCCAGTTGAGTTTGAGGAGGGTGCTCTTCCATTGTTGCCTTAGTTTTCTTAAGACAGCAATTTTTTGTTTTTGTTGTAAAGTTTGTTGATGCTGGATGTCCCCCAGGGCAGCTTGTTTTTACTTGGGGCTCTGGCTTTATCGCTCTCTGGAACAGCCGAGTCTATAGACTTATACAAGTGATTGTACAGGGGCTTAGTGCAAGCTTTAGTGTAGTTACCACTTCCAGCTGGGGATGGGGCTTGGAATGCATTTATACCTTCCCATAGGAGGGTATAGTTTGCTTTGGTGAAGTTGTTTAGTCTGACATTACCCTTTGTGAGTTCTGGTGCTAGTGGCAGTTTGAAGGCGACTGATTTGTGGTCATATTTAACTAATGAGGGACTGACAGTTGCTGTGGTGCATCTGTTTGTCTTGTTAGTGAGAACCAGATCTATTTCTTCTTCTTGTGGTATGAACAATTTGTTCCAGGTCATTTGGGTTAACAAAGTCAAGGAACTTTTTCACTAGCGAGTTAGGGCTAGGATAGGTTTCCCAGTTGATGGTGGGATAACTGAAATCCCCCATAACCACAGTATTCGGGAATATTTGGATTGACTCCAGTTTGTTCACGTAGGCTTTGTGTGCATCATGATCCATGGAGGGGATCTATAACTGGCTATGATTTAAATGGGGGTCTTGCCCACAGTAACCTGAACATGGAGTAACTCCATGGATCTGTCTAGTCTAACTAGATGGGAGGTAATTTTTTCTCCAATATAGATAGAAACACCACCTCCTCTGGTTCTCACATTCTTTGTTTTGCAGTCTGAAGGTGTGGAAGACATTGTAGCCTTGCAAGGCCAGGGTACTCTCTGAGGCCTTGAACCAGGTTTCTGTGATTGCACGGACATCTACATCTTCCAGTGATAGAAGTGCTTCCAGGGTGTGCAGTTTTTTGTTTGAGCTCCTAGCGTTTAGCAGCATGACCCTTATTTTGTTATGACTGGCAAATGTCACATCTGCAAGTTTGTTTTGGAAACCTTGCTTAAAAAAGAAACTATGGGGGAGGCAAGAACCTTTGCCAGTAGCCGAAAGCCTAGTGTTGTAAAGGAGCAAACCGTTTCTGGTAAAGCAACGAGGTTTGTCAACCATGGCTTCCCAGGCTGACAGAATCTGGATCCCCATTAAATCACATGAAAAACTAAGCCAATTATTGAAATCAGTTATTTTTGGTTTATACTGTGGCATCATTCTAGGTGAGGGCAGTAAGCTGCTGAAGGTCAGGGACATGCCTACCTGGGACACATATTCAGAGAGCTTAATCATACAGTCATAATGGTACTTGTTGCTGAGAGACCTGAGTGCATGTGTGATCTGATAAATCCTGGCACCGGAGAGGCAGCTGACCACGACTTTCTCCTTGTCCAACCTGGTGAGTGGGACATCCATGTGTCTCACTATGGAGTCTCCAGTGACAAGAGTATTTTGTTTCTGAGTTTTATGCCTCACGGGCTTGGTAGGTGAGACACTGGTGTTACTATATGTCAGGGTTGCTGTCGGAACTGTGTTAGTTGTAGCAGTCTTGTGTTTTGGAGGTCTCTGGCATTTCAATACATTTTTTGAGAGAAAATATATGTATGTTTATTTTTCTGTTTGATGTGTACTATGTGTATGAGTGGAGGCACTATGTACATGAGTAGTGGTGGGTGAGTTGACAACCTTTTCAATCTTACTGTTTCGAGTGCAAGAGAGCAGGGATTCAAGATTCTTGGTGTAGATACATCTCTCGCACTCTGTACTAGAGTGAGTTATTAGTACAGGGTTATCAGTGTACATGAGACAATTACTACACTGCATCAAGAGACCCAAATCAACAAGCTTGGCAGGAGAAACAAGGGCAGTCCAACTGTCCATAATGCAAAGGAGGAGCTCAGTGGGTGGATATTTCTGCTAGGGTTTTTTTTTTTCCGTTTGGTTTAATAGGTTACAGCTAACTAGCAGTATTTCTTTGACTGGAAAAGTGCTAAGGATGACGGTTGCACTAACGTGCTACAGCTGTATCTAAGGGGACATTGTTGGATTTATCTGTCCGACTATGGTGCACAACTGCACAGTAGTGAGCAATGCTGCATGATATGCAAACAAGCAAAATCTGCAAACACCAGAAGCTAAAGACTAGAACAAAAACATTAAAAAAGGTTCAAAAGGACCACTGAGGATGCTTACTCCAAGCCCTAGAGCAACCACCTTTTACCAGACAGGTTCCAATCAGCACACTTCTGTCACTAAAGAGCAGAATGGCCCTTTCCAGTCAAAGATGCCCTGGAAAATGTGCTCAGAACCAACAGCCACTACTAACAGACCCAGATGCAGCATTCTCCCCCTTCTCCTTCTCCCAATGTCATAGAACCTATATTTAAAGCAAAATAGCACACTCTGCAGTTTAAAGACAAATGAAGAAACTTTCAGCAGACATCAAACAATGTAACACCCCTCAACTTGGGTATAAAATCTCATTTTTAAGTAAACTTTGATATATATATATAACCACAGAAAAAACGAAGGAAACAGTACTTCACCACAATAGTGAATCCAATCCAGTAGAAAAACAAGGATTTATTCTAAAATGCACTCAAGTAGCATAAAATGTGTGATATATATCCACGTGTGGTACAAAAGCAGATGAATTCTCTAGCGCCTCGGCACACGTGCCTTTAAAAGAGTAAAAACTTTTCATATGCATTTTCATCACCTTTATACTAACATAAAACACACCCTCTTAACACATTACTTAACAAATAAAGGAACAACACTATAATACTAACAGCAATACATACTATTCATATGCACACTTATAACAAACTTTTCCAAGAACAATCATAATTTAACCCTCTAGGATTTAATGTATTAAATTTTAAAATTAAGCACAACTCTTTCTTTCTTAATATATGTTTAATTTGTTGCTCACTTAAATATATATTTCCTTTTACACTATCTAAAACCATCACAACTAATCCCTCTGGATTACCATTATGAAATTTATTAAAGTGCAATGCTATGGGGCTAGTTTGTTTATAATTTTTTATGTCTCGAACATGTTCTTTGATTCTACATGCAAAAGACCTCTTAGTTTCTCCCACATAAAATTTATTGCATGTACATCTCATACCATATACAACTCTCTCCGTATTGCAATTAAAGATGCCATTTGTAACAAAAGAAACCCCATTGATAATATTAAATTCCTTAACTACATACTTGCAAATACTACATTTACCACAAGCTGTAGTGCCCAACTGTTCTACTTGCTTTCCCATTTTAATATTAGGCATATTAAACAGACTGTGAACAATAAAATCTTTGATACTTCTACCTTTTCTATATGAAAAACCCATTATTTTATTGCTTAAAAAATCTACCTCACTTTTGACCAAATTCCAACCCCAGGGATTACCTCAGTGTCACTGCTCGACAGAAGCACAGCAAAATAATGGGTATAGTTCCCCATACTTAAGGGGTGGCGTAAGCCACAAAACGATAGGCTAGGCTTGTAAATGCCCTCGGGCAGATAGCCTAGTATGAACCTATGAACCTATGAACCTATTTAACTTGTTCCATAATCTGATCAGACAATACAGAAAAAGTTGAAACAAAATAAATACAGTCACTAATATTCCTATTGGTCCTAATATTTTTAATAATACCTTGTTCCTCATTTTTCCTTACCTTTTTCAAACTCTCATTTATATCCCTTTCATTATACCCTCTTAATATAAATTTATTAAAACTTTGAATAAATTCATTCTCCATAATTACTGGATCACTACATAATCTCTTAATCCTATTAAATTCTGCATATGGTATAGCTTTTATTGTATGTGATGGATGAAAACTTTTTCCATGTAAAGTAGATCCAGCACCATGAAATTTCCTATATATACTATAATCTATATTTTTACCCTCACATCCTTTCAATCATCATCATCATCATTCTCTTTCGGCTTTTCCCGTTAGGGGTCGCCACAGCGGATCATCTCTTTCCATTTCTTCCTATCCTCTGCATCTTGCTCTGTCACACCAACCGCCTGCATGTCCTCTCTCACCACGTCCATAAACCTTATCTTAGGCCTTCCTCTATTCCTCTTACCTGGCAGCTCCATCCTTAGCATCTTTTTCCCAATATACCCATCATCCCTCCTCAGCACATGTCCAAACCAACGCAATCTCGTCTCTCTTGCTTTGTCTCCAAACTGTCCAACATGAGCTGACCCTCTAATATACCGATTCCTAATCCTATCCATCCTAGTCACACCGATTGCAAATCTTAACATCTTTAACTCTGCCACATCCAGCTCTGACTCCTGCCTTTTTGTCACATCCTTTCAATAAAACATCTAAATACTTCACTTCATTACCTATTTGTAAACCATCAAATTTAATTACCCATGTTATTCTCTTGTATTTGACCTAAAAACACGGAAACTTGTTCCTGCCCTCCTTTACAAATAAATATAAGATCGTCCATAAAGCGAAAATATTTACACACATATTGCTGAAAAAATTGATTAACATATATGCACTTGTTTTCAAAATATCCCATAAAAACATTAGCATAACTGGGGGCAAAAGCTGCCCCCATCGCTGTGCCCTGTTTTTGTCTATACACAGTACCATTAAATTCAAACATAATGTTCTTTAAACACATACTTATCAATTCCACTATAAATTCCACAACCGGGCTCTGTCCCATATAATATTTTATAGCACATACACCATCTTCATGTTTAATATTGGTGTATAAGCTGACTACATCAATAACAAAAAAATACATATTATTCTCCCATTTTATGTTTTTGATTTTTGCCAAAAAATCAAAAACATCCTTAATGTAAGATGGTAATTTATATACTGTCGGTAACAAATATTCATGCAAAAAACAAGAAATATTTTGCAAAAAACTACTACTTGCTGACACTATGAGTCATCCCAGAGGGTCATCAACACTTTTGTGTATCTTAGGTATACAATAAAAACACGGCATTCTTGAATTTTTAACATTATTTTTTACTTTAACATCTTTATATGTAAAATAATGTAATCTATATTCTTTATCTACAATATCCTTATACTCCCTTTGTGCCTTCTCGTATTGAATAATACCAATTTTTTCATATACCATTTCATCATTAAGATGTGTGTAACACATTTTTAAATACTGTGAATAATTTAAAACAACCAATTTACCACCTTTCTCAGACGGTTTGAATACTAAATCAGACTTTTGACATAAATTCATTAAACATTTCCATTCATCCTTTGTAAGATGATATTGTATATCCTTCTTCCTCACAGTAAACTTTTGAAATTCTGTATCAATACTATGAGTAAGTGAC
Source organism: Protopterus annectens (assembly GCF_019279795.1). Taxonomy (NCBI): domain Eukaryota; kingdom Metazoa; phylum Chordata; order Ceratodontiformes; family Protopteridae; genus Protopterus; species Protopterus annectens. Next base: position 171,218,424 of record NC_056748.1, read on the forward strand.
TTATGAAAATACTTAATACTTTCATTGCGTTGTGGAGGCATAAAATCACTTTTAACTTTCACAGCACTTGTATCTAATTCACAATATGCATTAATACATTCTTCACAACAACATGAATAAAAACTATCATTCATGTTATCATCTGAACTAACATCTTCTTCATTTTCACTTGTATTATTCATAATATCTTCCATCACATTACATTTAAAAAAATCCAATAGATGTAATTTACGAGAAAAACAAAAAACATCCGTTTTTAACACATGTAACCTAGGCAAAACCGTAGGTATAAATTTCTGCCCTCTGTTGAGTATATCCAGTTCACAATCAGATAACTCACAACCAGATAAATTAATAACATACTTACAATCAATGTGAAGTTTATGGTCAATAACAGAACTAGTCCCATTTACCCTTTTTAAATGTCCATTGGTTGGCGTACCCATCTCTATATTGTCCCTGTCCATTCCAACTCCGTTTACGCGTCGCATTTGCTTCACAAAAAACACTCAATCCTTGACCATTTCCTGGTTTAGGAAGCACAGGAAAATCATCATTGTCTGTTTCTCCCCCTGTATGTGATAACCCACTTTCTCCCGAAGTATAACCCTGTCCTTTGCCGCCATCATTTCTCTTCCGTTCAAATTGCACTCACTGACGTTTGGCCTTTGGATTGGTTATTAACAAAAACGCCCTCTTATTCTCATAGTCCCGCAAGTCTCTATATAGTTTGTTCTTTTTGCATTCAATAACTTCTTGTTCAAACAAAATTAACTGTTCATTAGTTTTAACGAGAAACTGTTGTAATTCATCATGAGTGACTTTATTTGCAATATCTTTGCATACATTTTTGATTGCTTCCCTCAGCTTTTTTTTTTAACATATCCCTCTCCACCAATATACGAACCCATTCCATGCTACATATATGGGCAGCTGAAACCCATAGAACTGTTTGTCTTCCGTTAAGGAAAGATCAAAGGGAGTAGAGGGATTATTTACAGTTCTTAACCCCCGGGGGGTTATATCCAACTCTTCATATCTCTGTAAGCTCTGCAAATTGAGAAAAACAGACGTTTCCTTGAACAGCAGTTTTTCAATTTGTACATACAAGTCCCTTATTTCTGGTGCAACTGCAAGTTCCGTTTTTTTACCAACTTTAGAGAAAGGGTTCTGTTGCCATAATTTTCTGTCTTGATGCCATTTATTGTATAATGACGAAGCTCCCTCAAAAGTGGGTGCTTCTTCTCTACCTTGTACGCCGACTGCGTTAGATGAGCCATTCGCTCCATTTGAAGCAATTAAGAAACTGTCCATAGATTTTTGCGAACTGTCCATAGTTGTCTCTCTAAATATCCTGGGCAATACCAAAAAGGAATCACTGGCCATAAATATATATAACCACAGAAAAAACGAAGGAAACAGTACTTCACCACAATAGTGAATCCAATCCAGTAGAAAAACAAGGATTTATTCTAAAATGCACTCAAGTAGCATAAAATGCGTGATATATATATATATCCACATGTGGTACAAAAGCAGATGAATTCTCTAGCGCCTCAGCACACGTGCCTTTAACAGAGTAAAAACTTTTCATATGCATTTTCATCACCTTTATACTAACATAAAACACACCCTCTTAACACATTACTTAACAAATAAAGGAACAACACTATAATACTAACAGCAATACATACTATTAATATGCACACTTATAACAAACTTTTCCAAGAACAATCATAATTTAACCCTCTAGGATTTAATGTATTAAATTTTAAAATTAAGCATAACTCTTTCTTTCTTAATATATGTTTAATTTGTTGCTCACTTAAATATATATTTCCTTTTACACTATCTAAAACCGTCACAACTAATCCCTCTGGATTACCATTATGAAATTTATTAAAGTGCAATGCTATGGGGCTAGTTTGTTTATAATTTTTTATGTCTCTAACATGTTCTTTGATTCTACATGCAAGAGACCTCTTAGTTTCTCCTACATAAAATTTATTGCATGTACATCTCATACCATATACAACTCTCTCCGTATTGCAATTAAAGATGCCATTTGTAACAAAAGAAACCACATTGATAATATTAAATTCCTTAACTACATACTTGCAAATACTACATTTACCACAAGCTGTAGTACCCAACTGTTCTACTTGCTTTCCCATTTTAATATTAGGCATATTAAACCGACTGTGAACAATAAAATCTTTGATACTTCTACATTTTCTATATGAAAAAAACATTATTTTATTGCTTAAAAAATCTACCTCACTTTTGACCAAATTCCAACTACATTTAACTTGTTCCATAATCTGATCAGACAATACAGAAAAAGTTGAAACAAAATAAATACAGTCACTAATATTCCTATTAGTCCTAATATTTTTAATAATACCTTGTTTCTCATTTTTCCTTACCTTTTTCAAACTCTCATTTACATCCCTTTCATTATTTACTTTGAAATATCATACTCCACATTTGTATCAATAAAATAATTTCTCATTGGTACTAAATGATTTCAATAGTTTCAAAGTGTGAATCAAAATGTAACTTACATTTTAGTTACACCAAATACCCTTGTGTACATAAACATATGTCCATACATTTTTGCTACTGTCCTTGCTCCACGTTTCTATTTCCACTGCATTTTTTTTTTGACAGAATTTCTCACTTTTTTGGAAAAATGTTTCAACTCCTTTGTTTTATCCATCATTTTCATTTGGAAAGTAGGACAATGTTTTGTATGAAAGCTCTCTGTTGAAGCAGCCACAGTTAGCTTTTCTGCATTTATTGACTGGTTTCTCATTCGTCAATTTATCATGCATCTATGAAGGCTCATACATTTTGTAACATCAGTGTATAGAAAACCTGAAAAATGGTGGATACAGTAACTCAAATCAAAGTTTTGTTTCTCTTCAGAATGTTTTACAGAAGGAAGAAAGCATTTCTACTAGCGCATGTTTGAAGTGGAAGGTTATAATCTACATAGATTCTTGTGTCTCCAACTTTTACAATTGTTCCCTTATTCCACAAACTAGAAAGTATTTCTTTGTTTACCTGGTGTGCCTGCAGCTTAATCAGTATTGGTCTTGGCTACTTTCTCGGTCTCAGGATAGGAATATTCATGCTATGTTACCTTTCTGTTTTAATACCAGCAATAGAAAGATTAGCCCAATAACCACGTTACTTTCTCAGAAAATGTGCACAGGTTTTCCCTTCAATTTGTTGTGGTACTGGTGCAAACTTCTAATTAGCCATGCAAGTCCTATCTTCAGGTTCAGTTTATGAACCATTCATTGTATCGATCTTTTGCTCCATCATCTTTTCTTTCATTTCCCTTACAGCAGTTTATGTAACATTTATTTACTCTGACTGCCTGTTTCAAATATCTTATATTTTATGCAGCCTTCTGTTGTTTTTGTATTACAAGGAGACACTTAGTTTAAAACTTTAAAAAAGTTCATTTGGTCAGTCTTACTCCCTGGGGTGAGTGAATAAATTTCTCCTTCATTTGCATTACAATATGCTTTTCTTACTTCAGATCCACACTGCTTTCAGTTTCTTTTCTGAGTTCTTCCTTAATTTCACTTTTTGTCATCTTTGTTGACTTTCTGGATGCCACGGACATTTCAACCTTATCTTCTGTTAGTTAACAGCTTACAAAAGCTGTTCAGACTACCACTGCCATCTTGGAATTAAGACAAGATAAGATAAAACTAAACCTATAGTATTAAACTATGTACCCACATACAAATTGGATCAGCGGTATACATATTAATAGGGACATGATAAGATGAAGTGTTTAGATGTATGAACTAAAATTATACTGTTTTGGTAGTTAAGAAAATGTGAAGACACTAAACAGAAGACAATGCAAAAATTAAGATATTGGAACCTCTTGATTACAGATATGGATAGTAAGATGCAAGTAGCAAAAATGTTTGTATTCCTTTTAGTCTTATATACAGGTCAGGCATATTTTTATCACCCAGAGGAGAAGTTGTGGATGACAATTAATAAAGAGTTGAAGTAATTTATTTGGGGAGGGGAAGAGGGCAAGAGTTAAGTGAGATAAGTTGATTCTTCTCATAGAACAAGGTAGTTTGTGGTTACCTGATTAGAATGGGCACTTTGAAAATACAGAGATAAGGCTCATATACATAACTCAAGCAGAACGTTTATAAGTGGAAAGTGCTGATGGAATTGGGGAGAGTCAAGAGATAAGATTTTGTATGCAAGTCCTTAAGAAAAGTAGCAACAACCATTCAAAACGTTATACTCATAAGTACCAGAAAGTATTCTAAAAACAAATTCAGTGTGGGATGGAAAACAACTTTACCAATATGGAAGTCTGCAACTTTGGGTATAGTAAACAGCTGAGAAGGGGCCTAGAATTGCTGACGGAAGTCAGCAAGGGAACCAAGGTATTGGAGCAAATAACTCCAAAGGGAAACGTAGCAGAGTGGGATAAGTCTAAGCAGGAGTCTGGACTACGTGTTAGAGAATGCCTTACATATCAGGAAATTTTTTATTTATTTTTTATTTTATTTATTTTACATTTGTTAACCGGGCTAGTCTAACTGGATATATTTCCATTTTCAGCAGAGGCCCGGGGAGAAAAGCTCCACAAAGACATAGTAACTATTACATACGATACAATAAAGAGCAGCATAAAAATATACTATCAGGAAAATATTATGCAAAAAATCAAACTTATTGTATTTAGAATTAATAGTTGTACAATAATGTACTCATCGTTCTTGGAAGCAAAACACAGGCATAACTTATTTAGCTTAGTCAAACATCCTAAGAAAGAGAAAAGGACATTTAACGACAACTATGTAAGTAGATTAGATATTTATATGAACCCTCAGTAAACTGAGTAATATAATCAGGAAGGAGAAGGATAGAGGAGGGGAAAGTGATAGAATAGTGAGGAAATAAGATAGAAGGTAGTAGAAGTCACAGAGATGAAGGGGTAGTGGGAATAGTCGAATACGTGGGTTTAGTCTGGGTTAAGGCAAGGACATAGCCAGTGTTTTGTCAGGTAGAGTCTAAGTTTTTGCTTGAAAAGGACAGGAGATAAAATAGAAGTCAGTTCAGTGGGCAATAGGTTCCAGTGTTTACCAATGGAGTTAGAGAACAGGGAGTCACCTGCAAGGTTATTGGATTTGGTAGCAGTAACTAGGAGTTTGCTAGAGGAGCGGAGTGAGTTCAGGTTAGAATAAGGGGTGAAGAGATTAGAGAATGAAGGAGTGTTGTTTGGCAGATAAAAAGATCTGTGGATAATGGGAAGTTGGGAGAGAAGCAACATGTTTTGTAATTCAAGCCAGTGAAGTTGTTGTAGGTTCAGGCAGTGGTGAGTTCTGAATTGATTGCCAGTAACAAATCTTGCTATACTATTGTAAGTGGTGGTCAATTTAGAAAGATTAGTTTTCTTCAGGTTAGTGTAAATTGGTGAGGCATAGAGAAGAGTGGAAATGAGATGAGAGTGTGCCAAAGTAGCTTTGGCTGTTGGGGATAAGAATGTTTTAATTCTATAGAGGGAGCCCAGTTTTCTATGTACGGTTTTAATAGTGTTGTTTATGTGATAATCAAAGGTAAGATTGTTGTCAATAGTCACACCTAGCAGTTTGGTAGAAAAATCAGGTGATATGAGAGTGTTGTTAATAGAAGAGATAGAGAAGTCCAATGAGGGGGATCTGGTAGTGGGTTTGAAAAGGAGGAGGAGTTTTGTTTTCTTGGCATTAAGAAGTAGGCAACGTTTTAAGAACCATGCTTCAACAGTATGGAATACCTTTTGAGTAATACTTTGAAGCTCTGGGATGGTTTTTGCAGAGCAGATGAGTGTGGAGTCATCTGCATATTGTATGCACGTAGCTTGGGGAATAGTTACTTGTAAGTCATTTATGAATAGGGAGAAAAGAAGGGGTCCCAGAATTGAGCCTTGTGGTACACCGAGTGAGATCGGGAGAAGAGAGGAGAGTTGATTCTCCCAGAGGACAGCTTGTTTCCTGTTGGAAAGATAGGAGGTGAACCACTGGATGGCATTCGGTTCAATAGCAAGTGATTCCAAGATTTTTAGGAGGAGAGGGTGATTGACCATGTCAAAAGCTTTTGATAGGTCGATGAAAAGTGCTGAAGTTAGGGTATTATTATTGCGGTTTTTGTTAATGAAGTCAGTGAAGGAAAGGAGAGCAGTAGTAGTACTATGAAAAGGTCTGAAACCATGTTGACAATGAGATAGTATGTTATGTTTAGTTAAGTGGGACATTAGTTGGCGGTGTATACATTTTTCCATGATTTTTGCTAGTGGAGACAGGAGGGCAATGGGTCTATAATTAGAATATTCTGTAGAGTTTCCTCCCTTATGTAAGGGTATAATATGTGAGATTTTCCAGATATCAGGGATGTTTCCTTCTTTAATGGTTCTGTTTATAAGAATAGATATGGGATAGGCTATCTCTGTGGCTGCTTTTTGAAGAAATTCAGATGGAAGTTGGTCAGCTGATGGGGTACATGGCTTAAGTTTTTGAATACATTTTAGGATGAAGGTGGTAGAGATGGGCTGTATAATAAAGGGAAATGATAACAGATTATAGCTAAAGAAACAGGGAAGACCAGCTTTGGCACAGTTTTTAGTTCGGTCTATAACAGAAGATGCTGTTATAAAAAAGGAACAATGGGAAGAAATCTGCAGGCCTTCAACATATGCAACAAACTCTAGAAGGTTTAAGCTTTTGCATGGAAGTGTTTATATAGGCATTTTTATCCTGCAAGTAAATTTCTAAGGATTTTTCCTCAGGTAGATAGAATACATTGTTGAGAGAAAATTGGGATAATTTCTTTTTGAATGTAACAAATTAGTAGAGCTTACAAATTCCCTAGAAAGCACTTTGAAATAAATGTTGATAAACAAATAGTAGTATCTAAGGAAATTATAAGAGGTACATGGCATCTGATTGGTCAAGGTACAGTAAGGTGTTACTACATGTTACTGGCTGCCAAAAAATTATTAGAAACTGGAAATTAAGATCTACAAATGCCTAAATGAAGCCCTATACATTACAAAGGAAATGTAAAAAGAATGGGGATGGGGTCTTTAGAAGGAGGAAAGGGCAAATGTCATAGAAATAAATGGAATTTGTATGAACATGCAGAATAATGCTCAGCTGGAGTGAGATTTAAAGGAAGGAAGGAAATGAACAATTTATGTGATGTTGGACTGAGTTAGCATTGTTCAAAATAAAACCTACATGAACACTGAACAATAAGAGTAATTGTAATTACGGTTTGTTTTTTCTATTAATCTGAACTTATGTTGCAACTTTAAAATGTGATTACTTAATAAAGACGTTTTACCTTCTATTTAATGTTATTAGAATTCCTGGCTGACAAATCCCATTATAATTAAAGACTCAAACAAAACAAATTTATCTCATTTGTTGCTGGCCATGACACAGTGTTAAGGCAAACTGAAATTGAAACCGGATGTTGTATTTAGTGAAACAATCAATATACTGCACTGGTTTGTACTCTTTCACTACAGACATATGAACTGTACATCGGTGAACCTTATGATGTACATAATACAGCCGTGTGAAAACTCTAAATCTTCTTATGACCACTACATGGTCAGAGCATTCGCTTAATGAACTTTGTAGTCAAATGGGAGCCAGAACGCATCCCAGCATTCAGTGGTAACAAAGGCAGAGAATACTGTCCAAGCATGCATGCGCACAAACAATTTAGGGGATTACCAGCTGACATATGGCATATCCTTGGTATATGGGAGTAAACTGGTGCATCCATAAACTCATGCGGACAGAAATGACATGCAAACTCCATAAAGAATACACTGCAGCTGAGAACCAAAACTGGTGATCCAAGCATAACTCTCAACTGTCCATAATTTTTCAGAATGTTCAGATTTTTCTCTCATATTTTTGGACTGTTCCTCCTAAATTTTGTGGTGGTTAATCATGGAGAATTGCAGTCAATAAACAACAGCAGATATCTGAGTTTAAGATGTCATATCTTTCAGAAAATAACCAAACTAAAACACAAATGGACACCCAGGAAGGATGATCGGCACTCAGCAAGTAAAACAAAATGAATTGATTGTTCCGGAGACACCAAAACCACATAAAAACCACATAAACGCTCAGAAAAATCACTGCATTTTTGTCAGTAAGACTTCATCAAATGAATGCATTTAACCCAAATCTCCACAAATTTATGTTGAGTTCAATATGTAACCACAAATCACAACTTAAAAATAATTAAACAATTAGTATCAATCCATAATGACCATCATCCCCAATAAGAATTTACATAAAACTAAGACATCTACTTAATGAACCAACAATGTAAAAAATACTTGGCTATACATAAATATATAAATATGTATAAAATACATAAATAATACAGAAAATAATACATATACAAAATACATAAGTAATACTGAAAAAAACTAGTATGGAAAATAATTGTTCATTAAATCCTTCTGCTCCATAAATTACAATTACTTGTCTTAAAACTCCATCTAGTGGCCACAAGTTGTAAAAATTGTAAAATGTATTGTATCAAAGCCTGGCAGCCCTAAGTTTCAACACCAGAGCAATGGAAACTTTCATTCATACCAGGGGATCTGTTGGTCTCCAAAACAGTTTGCTAATACAGTTCCCTGTGTTCTATTTTCAGCTCCCAAGATCCCTCTCTTCTGTCTATGGCTATAACCTCTATTACAAAAACTAAAAACTGGCTGACTTGAGATGTCACGCAATACCTGTATAAGGCATTATTAGAATTCTTATTTTTGATATCATATAAAAGTTCATAGATTCCTTTACGGAACTCCCTTTCAGTTTTGCCTATATAAAATGCATTACAGGCTTCACATAATGCTATATAAACTACCTCACTAGTATTACAAGTTGCATGTCCTTCACATTTCACATTCCCATTTCTTGTGTGTGTGTGTGTGTGTGTGTGTGTGTGTGTGTGTGTGTGTGTGTGTGTGTGTGTGTGTGTGTGTGTGTGTGTGTGTGTATATATATATATATATATACATATATATATATATATATATATATATATATATATATATATATATACATATATACACATAAATATATATATATTCTCAGGGTTTAATACATAAGAGCACTGGGAAAAGAAGTCAAATTTAAAAGTGCCAGTTCTGGTTTGACTACTCAAGCTAATGGTCTCACTCCTCTTTTCTATTATGTTTTTGATGTTGGAACATTTCCTTAAAATACATTTAAAGGGTGTCCCAAAGATGTTGAGATCTGATATACTGGCGAACCTGGCCCATTCTTTCTCCATTATATTCCTAATGACTCTGGCATCCCTGTTGCAACATGTCACAAAGGCATGTTCATATGACATTCTCTCTGCAGGGAGGTCACTAGATTTTGCCATAGAAATATCACCCGTGTCCAGTAACAGAGCAAACCTGTTCTGTCTACCTTGGATAACCTCTTCTTTGACCTTGTATACCAATTAGGATAGCCCCTTTCTTTGAATAATTTTTCCAAAAAACAACACTCAATCAGAAAGTTCTCGTCCTCGGAGGACATTCTGCTGGCCCTCACAAATTGTCCTTTGACTATCCCTCTTTTTTGAGAATAAAGGTGTGCATTTGTATAAAATAAATATGAGATTGAAAAAATCTCCTTCCTAAAAACAGCAGACTTATGTTTTTGAATGGTGATATCTAAATAATTCATGCTGAAATATTTTATAAGTAAATCTCAAAAAACTTAGTAGTACTGGATACATAATTAAAAAATCTAATAACCCTCTCTTCAGTGTCCATCTAAAACAGACATATATAACTAAGATACCTTCTGTCTAATTTTCAGCATCCTACATATTTAGAATTAAAAATATATTTTTGTTACCAAACCAACAAAATGATGGTAGCGTAGGTAGGGGCACAATTAGCACCCATTGTTACACCCTGTAATTGGTGAAAGAATTTGCCTTCAAAGTGTATAAAATTGTTTTTCAAAACAAGTTCAATCAATGTTAAACCTGAAAATCATTGTTAGAAAGACCTCCATTTTCCACCATAACTTCTTCCAACCATTCAATTCCTTGCTCATGGGGAATGGAAGTGAATAGATCCACTATAGCTACGGTAATGAATAATGTGCTCACTATACAGATTAGGTTTACTATGTTTAAATAAATCCCATGAGTCCTTCAAAATGTCTCTACCTATCGTAGATAACGTTTTTAATTTGACATCAAGGAACTTGGCCAAGGCAGTTGTGATGGACCCCTCTGCAGACACAATAGGCCTTGGGGGGGGGGGGGTCCACTACACTCTTGTGCACCTAAGGGTATTCCAAATATGGTAGGAACTCTTGGCCTATCGATATGTAAAAACCTGAATAAATCTAAATCTATTAGACCTCCTAACAGTAAATCATTAAGGGACAAAATATTTTTATAGGCTATAATGATTTCATTTAAAGACACTCTGGTATATTTGGTTGCATCCCCAAGGATCTCCATCATCTTGGACTTGTACATGATGGAATCCATGAACACGGTTCCCCCTCCTTTGTCCGGGGTCATTACCCTCAAAAATTTGTTCCTTTTAATGTTGTTCAAAAGTGCCATTTCATCCTTATTCAAGTTAAGAATCACCTTATTATAGGTTATTTCTTCTCTTAGCTCCCTCTCTAATAAGGTCTCAAAATGTTTGAGTTGTGGGTGAAGTGGGGGGGTTGTATATACTTTATTTGGACAGTGCCCTTTTGGCACTGTGTTCACTTCCATTGCTCTGAAACACCAGTTTTAAATTCTTTTTCCTTATAAATAACTTCAAATCAACTATTAGTTTGCTAATCTGCTTTCCTCCTTGAAATAAACTTAAAACCCTTGGGGAAAAGGCTGAAATGGAGCTCATTAATTTCCATAGTCCTAAAGTTAAAATGTGATAACCTTTATAACTATCTAAATACCCACTTGGGTCAAGAGTCCATTTACCTCTACCAGCAGTTCCCAATGTGACCCCCTTCCAGATTTTGTAATTGTAATGTACAGGCTGTTTGTTTTTTATTCTATCTCACCAGCGGAGAGGGGGATATTCTAAAGGTTTGTTCAAATCATGATCAAATCCCACCTCATGGGAATTCCTCATATCGTAGTTCATCCCTACCAGGAAGGTGATCCAGGTCATTAGGTTGCATTCTGTGTCCTTCGCCAAGTGATTCTTAAAGATCCCTGGTTTGGGATACACTCGGTGCTCATTACATTCACATTTGTCCCTGTCTAAATTTCTAATTTTTCTGTTAAAAACAGTAGTATATTTCTTTTCAACACTTTCCAACATACCATAATACTTGTTCTTCTCACTTTCCATGGTAAATAATAAATCATTTAAAATATGTTGGTTCAATTGTTCAGTCTCAATAAACATGGTATCCATATCCATAGGTTCATAGGTTCATACTAGGCTATCTGCCCTAGGGCATTTATAAGCCTAGCCAGAGTGTGTGTGGCTTTCACCACCCCTTAGGATGAGAATACTATACCCATTAATTTGCTGTGCCTCTGTCCAGCAGTGACACAGAGATGATTCCCGGGGTAAACCTACGATCTCCCATCCACTCGTCAAGATTTCTCTTGAACAGAGTCAGTGAGGGGCTCTGCCTCACATGGACTGGGATTCCTCTCATTTTGCCTGATAATGGCTCTGAGAATCTCTAAACCACATTTATCAAAGATGGTCATTAGTTCTTTGTGGAATTCAGAACCATCCACAACTCCGTTTGGGTATCTGTACACCTTAAGTCCCTTAGGAACAATATTTAAAGCTATGCGTTCTTTTAAATATGCATTATCCAAGTCCAACAGTTTATATTTTGACAACAACTGCTCTAATTTAAATATACTGTTTGCATAACTATCATTAACATCCGCAGCTGCCGTCCTATCCTGACTGTTGAAAGCATACTTAAAGCCTAAATAAACATTCATATTGAGTTCTCTGTTAGTATTGTTATGAAGTTCTCTGTTTGAATTTAAAAAAATTACAGTCACCTCTTTCAGTGCTAACGTTCATCTGGGCTGTATTCACATCCTGTGCATCAGTTTCCATTTCGTTAGTTCCATGAATCAAAATGTTAGGAAATCCATTGGCTTGATTTAAATTAGTGTTGTTATGTCGTTCACGAACATTAGAAAGGCTGTTATAATTTTGTACTATAGCTCCCTGGTTTCTCTGAGCACATCCCTCCTGATTACAAGGCAAGGAAAGCGAAGATGCCATGGAAACCACAGAATGACAAGTGGGAGAAAGCAGTTCAACTAACTGTGTCAACTGACACATCATTTTTCTCATCTTGCCAATTTCCCTGCCTCTTTCCCTTTCAGCAGTCTGAGTGTCAGGAAGTCCTTCATCTCCTAAGAAACACTGAACCATGATAAATCCACAAAGGAAAGGTGCCCAAAAGAAAAAAATAACCAAACCAAAGCACAAACGGACACCCAGGAATGATGACAGGCACTCAGCAAGTAAAATAAAATTAATTTATTGTTCGAGAGGCACCAAAACCACATAAACTTTCAGAAAATCACTGTGTTTTCGTCCATAAAAATACTTCATCAGATGAATACATTTATCCCAAATCCCCACAAATTTATGTTGAGTTCAATATGTAACCACCAATCACTACTTGAAAATAATTAAGCAATTAGAATCAATCCATAATGACCATCATCCCCAGTAAGAATTTACATAAAACTAAGACATCTACTTATATGAACCAACAATGTAAAAAATACTATGATATAATAATACTAGGTTAATCATGGAGGACTGCAGTCAATAAACAACAGGCATATCCTTCAGAAAATGCAAGCTAATACAAAATCTGTTATTCTAACAACTTTCTAAGGTTTATAAAACCATTATTTAAAATCTGTCCTTTATTTTGGTCCTTTGTTCCTCCATTGTTTTTGTTTTTTTTCCGAATTACTGAGTAAAAAAAGCTGATAGGTTTGTCTGCGAGGCAGTGAAGTTAGTGCTAGATCATTTTGTGCTTTATCCCTAAAATATGAAAAACAACAAAATACTGCACATTTTGTATTACTTGCATACATTCACTTTTGAGATGTTTTACACTGCATCTATGCTTTGTATCCTCTCATACCATTTACTTGGCTTTTTAGTCTACCAGAAGTGCTTTTATTAGTGACGTTACATTCTGGCACAGTGGCACATTAACTGAATTAGAATACCACGCTGTACTACTTGGAATCACTACTGATGAACATCAAGTAACTCATACGACCAGCCAAAAGTTAGGTATGCTCTAATGATTTGTCTGATCAAGCATGGAAGGCTGCTGCCCATACTATCCCTCCCCAGACATACACTTCAGCAATCTTTACTGATCCACAATCAAATATAACTCACAAAATTTGGTTAATTGTATAACAAGACTGCAAAGTTTGCCACCAGCTTTTCTAACACAAGACACCATGTAGAGCTCTGAAATGGCTAAACTGACTTAACTTCTGCAATCTCCAATTAAAAACAGAACAAAGACGCTCCTCAAAACACAACCCTGACCCTCTCTCAATAGTCTACTGTACTGATATATCCCCTCTCATTATTTCTGTTAATCTGTAGACTGTCTGGCAAAAATACCTCCCTCTCACCACTTTCATGGGGACTCAGTATATGTTTGCCACATGGCAAAACAGCGGAACTCCCTCAGAACCTCACTCTGCCAAATAAATGCACCAAAATCCTTCAAACAGGAAGTAGAATCACTCCTTGACAGATGGTAGTGTCACTGCTCGGAACCCCCTGACTCGCTCTTCCTTCTCCTTCCACCCCTCCCCCTTGACAGATGGCAGTGTCACTGCTCGGAACCACCTGACTCACTCTTCCTTCTCCTTCCACCCCTCCCCCTTGACAGATGGCAGTGTCACTGCTCGGAACCCCCTGACTCGCTCTTCCTTCTCCTTCCACCCTCCCCCTTGACAGATGGCAGTGTCACTGCTCGGAACCCCCTGACTCGCTCTTCCTTCTCCTTCCACCCTCCCCCTTGACAGATGGCAGCGTCACTGTTCGGAACCCCCTGACTCGCTCTTCCTTCTCCTTCCACCCCTCCCCTTTGACAGAAGGCAGTGTCACTGCTCTGAACCCCCTGACTCGCTCTTCCTTCTCCTTCCACCCCTCCCCCTTGACAGATGGCAGTGTCACTGCTCAGAACCCCCCCCAACTCGCTCTTCCTTCTCCTTCCACCCCTCCCCCTTGACAGATGGCAGTGTCACTGCTCGGAACCCCCTGACTCGCTCTTCCTTCTCCTTCTTGACAGATGGCAGTGTCACTGCTCGGAACCCCCCAACTCGCTCTTCCTTCTCCTTCCACCCCTCCCCCTTGACAGATGGCAGTGTCACTGCTCGGAACCCCCTGACTCGCTCTTCCTTCTCCTTCCACCCCTCCCCCTTGACAGATGGCAGTGTCACTGCTTGGAACCCCCTGACTCGCTCTTCCTTCTCCTTCCACCCCCCCCCCTTGACAGATGGCAGTGTCACTGCTCGGAACCCCCTGACTCGCTCTTCCTTCTCCTTCCACCCCTCCCCCACACTAGCATCTTGCTACCTCTAACTGTAGCACATCCTTTGAGCAGCCTCATTTCGTTTAAACTAACCATTGTCAGAATACTTTAATAATATATCAGTGACCTTGTAAAGCTGCTCTTCTACTTATCCCAAACACATAGCTCTCTGGCCATGACAAATCTCCCCTGTATACCGTCTGCTATATATTCCTAAATCATCACTCACAGAACTCCACCTCTGTCTTGTTTCACGCTAATCTTCTCTACCCTTATCCCTTCCACACTACAACAATATATCACACCCCTCTCTCTCTCTACATTCTTTAACAACTGGAAAAAGCTGAACATGAACACCCATTAAGCACCCCCTCAACACACACACACACACACACACACACACACACACACACACACACACACACACACACACACACTCTGCTTACGTGCCTACCTCAAATAATGTCTTTGTATAACAATTTCCCTTTACAGTCAACCATCAACATTGTTTCTGTATTAATTTCAATGATTCCCTTTAATATATGTGCAATATATTCACTTTAATGTATGCATATTGCACAGTACAGTTAATTCATTGCTGAGCTCTTGATAGGGCTCTGTTATACTCTTATAAATGTTTTTGCTTTAATAAGTTATTTGTACATTATCATAATAACTTTGTCTATGCAGCTCTGGAGCTTGTCTCCCTATGCCTGCGTGGAAAGGATTTTAATTCCCAGTCAGACTTTCTGGTAAACAAATGTAAATAAATAATCTGATTCTTGCCTGCCTCTGCTATACTAAAAAACAACAAAAAAAATTGGGCAAATTGCTCTATTTTACAGCCAGAGCAACATCTAACAGTTAGTACCTGTGACTCAGGTATCCCACATGATGGGGATACCTGAATCCAAACATTTCGTACAGTGATTGATGAAAACATTCCAAAAAAGTTAAAAGCATACTGAAACAAAGGTTTTATTATTCATTTATCAACTGCTACATGACTGGCTACATAAAGCATGCTTTATCTCCTCAAGCTTAAATTATATTTACAGCAAAGCCCAAAATATGGGAATTAAAATGCACTATTTCAGCTCGCTTAACCATAAAATGAGGGGGTCTACTTTTTTTAACCATAGCAGCCAAATATTCTACATGTGACTGCATGTGACTCAAAGTCATTCCTGCAAAAAATGCCTGGAAGCAAAACTTTCCAGTAATACCTTTAGAAAGAATTACTGACTTATCAGTCTGCAAATGCATTCTTTAACACAGAATGTGCAATAAACATTTTCTCAAAGGTTCTAACTTATCAGAAAAATTGTCACACTAGTCAGTACTGAAGCCAAGATGTGAGTACTTCACTTTCAAGACTTAAATGCACATCTATAATGAGAGTCCTTCAGTTTTTCTAATAGTGTGCATAGTTTTGGTGGTCTCTGGACTGCAAACATATTGGTGCCATAGGTTTAATCATTAAAGCCTGAAAACAAATTTTAAATCGAAATGCACTCTATCTCACCTCACCACACCTTTAAATGACCCACTCAAGAATTCAGACAAGCTCAGAGATTGGTAAAAAACTCCGGCTGCCTACCAGCTTTTGAAGTACTGTCCCAGGTTATAAACATTCCTAGCATTTTATTTCTTATCAGTGAAAGCACACCACTAACAGCTGCCTAGAATAAATGCTGCATACCACACTGCTGCTGAAATGAAGAGCACAGCTAACAAAATTGTGGAAATGAAGTGCATTTGTAGACATTTATCTCAAAATGCAGACTGAGTAATGAGATAAACTTGCATTGTTAAAAGACATGAAGTATGCCCCACAGCTGAAGTACACTTTAAAAGCTTAATTTATCTGAAAAAGAATAGGAAAAAACATTTTCACTCCATGATCCTGCGCAAGATGCAGCAAAACCTGACAGATAAATACAGATAAAGAAACCCTGGATAACTGCACGTCACAATGAAGTGAGGTTCCAAGCTGTGCACAGTAGGATTCAGCAAGGATTCAAAATATATATTACAAGATCTCATGCATAAGTAAACTATTAGATAGCTCATATCTTCAGCCATCACTTTGCACCTTCTAACCAATGCAAAAGTCGCATCAGAATTCCTGCATTTTTCCCCAGAATGATAAATAAGTTCTGATGTAAATGTCTAAGGAGTAATAATCACAAAGTACGTTTTTGCTAAAAAAGAAAAAAGATGAACATAGTACCACAACAACATACAAAAAGTTTAGGCTTATACTCTGGAATGTTTCAAAGGTGTGTTGAAGATACTTGCAAAAGGAAATACACGCGCACATGTAAGAACAAGAATGCTCTGCGTCTGGATATTATATAATAAAGTCTCATTATTATTCAAAAATATGCATGCCGACATGACAAGCCATCAAACAAAAGCCAGACTTTTGTATTATTACAACCGCAAAGAAGTTATTTGTATCCAAAAGCTGTGATACTTATTTTCAACACAGTTATCAAGCTACCAAGCATCACAGCTGTTCTTTTTCTGTATTAAAAATTTCTGTGTTATTATTTCCAAAATTTATATTTTGTTTAATTTTATAAGTATGGAGAGTATCAGCACTTAATTAGTCCTGTGCATAAAAAAACAAAAAAACATGTGTCAGGATGCTAGGAAATTACAACAAACTCTAGACAAAACAAATAAATCAATCAATAAAATAAAAGCAGTTGAAAATGTGATGCACGAAGTGTCTGCACTGTGCATACAGAATGTATGCACAGTACCTTGTTTAAAAGTTTATTGCAACAGAAGAACCACAAAGGACCATTAAAGTCTTTTTATGCAAATGCATTACTCAGAATAAGGGTAAGAATTTGTTTCTTACATAATGCCATTGTTTAATAGCAATGACCCACTCTAAAGTGTGGGTTATGCAGGATTTACAAAAGGCTGGCTTTGTCTAATCACTCTGATTTCATGTTCAGCTGTGGGTAAATCCTGCATAACCTACACCCTTGTTGGGGAACACTGCATCAGAGTAAATGCAGCTTACCTGTTTCCCAACAAAAAAATGCAAAATAATACAGATATCAAATCCCAGAAATACTTCTGTATACCCCGGAGCACATTGCTGATAAAGTCAGCATAACATGCTCAATTTCCAATTTGTAGGTTTGAGGACTACCCTGCATTAGGGAGCCCCCAGGTTTTAATTTTGGAAAGTCTATTGGTCTACAGCAGGGGTCAGCAACCTACGACTCTTCCACCCCTCTACAGTGGCTCCCTGCAACTATGAACCACAGCAAGCCACTCTGCCACAAATAAGAGGGGTAACAAAGGCACAAAAGTAGAAAACGGATTTTAAATATTCCTCTTATAAACTTACTTCTTTATTTTGATTTTTTTATTCTTATTTCTCCATAATTTTTTTTTTTTTTTTCTCAATTCACGTTATCTCTGTTACGAGACCGGCCCACTTCTAGCTGAAATTCTATGCCCCCAATGGCTGGGCTGAAGCCAGTCTTGGGATATCAATGACATTTCCTCATGTCAAGTTTGGCAAAAGGAATGATGGGAACAGTGGCTACCATGTACCCCAGAGCTCGGAGAAATTCCTTTGCAGAGAAAGGACTGGAAGAGGAAAAAGAGACTGCAAATAAGCAGTCAAAGAGAGGACATTGGGAGGGGGGACATGCCAGCAATGGGATGGTCCGAATATTGCAAACCAAAAACACTTGGTCCTGAAAAGTAGTCAACACAGACATTTGAGAGTGAGGCTGAACCACACACTTTGCACAGGAGAATCGCTGTGAAGTGTAACTTTTGAAGCACAAGCTGTTGAGAGGAGGCATGAATTAGAAGGTCATCCAATAAGGGAATATTTGAATTCCCTCAAGTCTGCAGAAGGCTACCACATGGGACAGACATTTGGAAATACCATAGATACTGTAGAAAGACCAAAAGGCAAAGCAGAGAATTGATAATGAGAGAAAGAAACAGAGAAACATAAAAACTTCATGAAAAGAGGGCAAACAGGAATATGGAAGTAAGCATCTTTCAAATCTAGAGACACCAGAAAAGTATGCTGAAGGAACCTTCAGAAAGGATTGGTCTAGGATGAGCCTCCAAGACCACTCTCTTCCTGGGAACTAGAAACATTCTGGAATAAAATCTGCCCCCTGTTGAGACAAGGGAACAGGTTATGGTTCCCTGTTCCAATAGATCCCACAGAGACAAAGGAAAATGAGGAAGCTGACAAGGAGAAGGCGGAGGAAGGCTGGGAAAAGAAGGAAGAGACTTCAACCGATAAAATAACTGTTGGATGATAGACAGAACCCGGACATCTATGGTTATCTGTTGCAAAACAGGAAAGGAATGGGTTAGCCTGAGGGACACAGGAATTTGGCCTAGTGGAAGAACAGGCTTGATGTCAGATAAAGCAGATTTGGCAAGAAAAGAAGGTTTTTGGCCTCTAAATTTCTTGAATGGATTTGTCTGGGAAAATCCTTTTAGTAACTCTCATACTCCTATCAGGTTGTCTAGGCTGCCTACAGACAAAAGAAGATTTTGTTGTACGGTTCCTCTGGAACTTGGGTACAAGGGAAACAAAAATCGAATTCAGGTCTTGCACAATCTTGTTCTTATCCTGCAGGCTTTTAAAGAATACTACAGCAACAGTGCCAAAAGGATTCTGGTCGTTTAAGGGAGAAACTAAAAATTGGCCTTAATGTCCTCAGGTAAGGCCTGAAAGTGCAGCCAACAATATCTTCTTATGACATAACTAGATGCAGCTATCTTGTAAAGGGATCAGCTGCATGACAGCTGCATTTAATGGAATAACAAGCTACCTGAGAGAGGCAGCATTCAGAAGAAAAAAAGTAGAAGTCTTACTGTCCAAATCAGGCATATCAGTCAAACCTCCTCTCAGGTGAGAGAGAAGAGCAAGAACATATCTAGTCATGTGGGCCTGATAATTAATAGCCCTAAAAGCCAAGGCAGCAGAAGCACACACTTTTCCCCCATATCTCTCCATAACATGGCTGTTCTTGGCAGAGGGTAATAATTTGGAAGATGAAAGCAGTTTGGATGGCTTACCTGTGGACACGGAAACAACAGTAAGATCAGATAAAGGACTTTCATAGAACTACTGGTGATCCTCAGGAATTTTATAAAACCTGTCTGGCTACCTGGGGGCTATAGGTTGACATTCAGGAGCCTGAAACACTGCTTTAAATGTGTCCAAAAAGGCAGCTAAGACAGGAAAGATGGCAGAAGAGCTGGGTGAGTCCATTTGCAAGAGTTCATAATATGTCTTTTGAACCTCTGAAACCTCAGAAAAGTCCCACATGAAGTGTTCCATCATATGGACTACTATATCTCCAAAAGATAATTATTTGAAAGGAGAGTCAGGGGACAAAGAATCTTCTTCATCAGACCCCAGGGCCAGAGGAGGCTGGACGCATGGAATAAGCTAAGGATGCTTCACCAGAGTTCAACTCTTCACTAGAATCAGAATCCATAGGTCTCTTAAAAGGGGTAGAAGAGCAGGGAGCAAAAGCAGGGAGAGACAACCCTTGTAGGAGGTTTGGAGCCATAAGAGCATCAACGAGCCCTTAAATAAAGCCTTGACACTCTTTTCTTAGTATCCTTAACCACGGTAGCCACATATTTGGTTTTCTGTTTCTTTTTTAAAGGAACATCTGCTTTAACAAATCTAGGAGGTTCAGACCCCTGCATGGATTTAACAAGGATGCCAGGTACCTCTTCCCTAACTAAAATTTGGGGAATCCCCATAGGCCCTTCATATACAATCAGTAGTGGTTTCCCCTTGACCTCTGTACCAGATGTATGCACAGTCTCGGTGGGTGTCCAAGTTGGCAGCTCTGTGTCAGCCTCCAACTGGGTCACAGCAGAGGGGACCAGTGTCGGCACTGGATGGTCCTGGAGTTCTTCATCCAACCTGAGGCAGACTTCCAGAGGAAGCTGGACAGCAGCAGGATCAGCACACACCTATTTAGCTTTTTTCTTAAGTGGTGGCCGAACTTCAGGGGCAGGCAGATTCAGCCATGGTATCCTGACTCAAAACCTTCATATGTTGGTTTTCCGAATAAATAGAGAGGGATAACAGAAAACTGCTGGGTTCTTAAGGACAAACGCTTAACAAATCTCACACTCTGTATGGTAGTGTGTAGCACCCAAACAAAAAAGCCACATCTCTATGGGAATCTGCCTTCCACAATAAAATTTTCCCTCCCTGGATGACAAGAAAACAAACTACAAGGTGGAAAAAAGAAAGGAAGGTACCTCAACAGGGCACTTATCTATAGAAGGCTCAGTAGATAAACCAGCTCGGTGAATGGTATACAGACCCAATTCTGAGGTAGCATTTGGATTGGCAGCAAAGAAGATGTGAAGATTAGGTGTCCATACGTCATATAAACAACTTACAGCTTGCACGTAGGACATACATCTGACGTGCAACATCTGGAAGGTATAAAGACTTCAGTACACTGGACATACATTATACTGTCCTCAGCAAGATAGCCTAAGAGTGAGGAATACTACAACAGGGATAAGGATGGACATTATAAATTACCTGCTCTTATAAGCTTCAAAGAACTGTTGTACAAAATTACACCCCAGCTATCTGCAATCATCTTTTCTATGAAGATGCTCCTTTAGTTAGCTGCCTGGTGAAAGTCTACAGAGTGGGTAACTGCTGTACAGCAGAAAGAAAAGCCTTGAATGAGCAATCGGGAAATGAGACAGAACATGGAAGAAGTAGCTTTCTGTAAAAACATGAGAGTCCCAGTGCGCAGTCTGAATACTAGTATACATCCTAGGGGTGTACAGAAATCTAGAGTACGCAGCTTGTGGGTTAATCTGCCATTGATAAGATGGTCTTTAAATCATATAGGTAGCAACCTTGCCTTTGAAGGAAGGGTGAAGCAATGCTGTCTTCTATGCTCTCCAAACATGAATCTGGAATCTTTATTTTCAGTGTTCAGCACATTATATTTGAATGTAGTAGCTACAACAGGAAGTACACAGAGAAGTGAAGGAAGAAGTATATTTTTGCAAAGTAAAGACCACATTATTTTTAAGCAAGCTAAGACACTTGCAAGTGCTGAAAAGGAAAGATTTTGGTCTTACATTGACTTTAAAATATAACTCTTAAAATCCCTGCCAGTGGTGTCCTAAATGAACACTTAGTGTCTTGCCTATAGCAAATAGGGGGTTTCCACATGCTTCTATAAACACGTCATTGGTAAACTGGGCAGTATTAATGTAATACGACGTTTAATTAATGTATATTAATATAATAATATGATGGCTGCAAGCTGCATTTGCCACACCATATGAAGACTGCAAGCTGTAATTGCTGCACCAAGTGACGACTGAGAATGATTCAGAAGCCACTTGGTCCTAATTAAACAGCTTGAAATTAGTCTACATGAAGCAGACTAAGACATAAGTCCTTGTTTTGTCAAAGGTGTAACAGTCATTATCTGCAGGGAAACTGATTTATAGTACTCAAAAACAGGAAATTCCATTTTCTTGAAATAAAGTTTGTGAATTATATTTGTTATTTTTAAGTCTAATATCTGGCTATTACCATGATGTCATTAAAATTTTGACTGCATCTGTACACACACACACACACACTCATAGCCTTTCACCAAAATGAGAGCTCATTGAATACCTGAACATCTAGTCACAAAACATTGAAAAAATATACAAAATATTTTTTGCAGGGAGGCAAGTCCTCTGTACCCCCTGCTAATAGATTTCACTATAGTTGGAAAAAGGCATATTCCTATATTCCCAATCTACTGCAATTTTCTACTGGCAAAGCCTGTATATTTACATCAGCTGATATTCGATCAACTGAACTGTCTCTTCCAGATGTTGGCAAGTTTCCATTTTAATGGAAAGTACTACTCCCTTTTTATCTATATCTATATAAATGTATGTATGTATGGATATATATATATATGGGTCCCCTTCACATTGTCGACACTGCAAAATGCTGACATTCATATGGCTGAGACCATATGATCGACATTTGCAATGTCGACAATGTGGAACTGGCATCTCAGTACAGTGCGGAATGGAAAGATTTCCATTACTACACTGTACTGCGATCTCAGAGTTGGTATATTTAAGTTATGGGGGGGGGGGTGGGCAGAGCCACCCACAGGGGGGGGTGTAGGGAGCTTGCCCCACTGCTAGCAATGTGTTAGTAATTTGTAGTGTTTTTATTATATTTTTTTTGGATGTTCGAAAGTCCGAATGTTGATCATATGGTCTTAGCCATATGAATATCGACATTTTGGCGTTTCGATCATCCAATGGTAACCCATATATATATATATATATATATATATATATATATATATATATACAGGTTTACTATGGTATGGTTGAACAGGACGCCATCGAATGATGGGATCGTCGACCCATGTACGTGAAAATAATGTCGAATTCTGACACTGTCGAAATACAACTTGCCTCCAACCTCAAAACGGGCCTTAACATGGGTTGAGATAGGGCCGAGATTCGTACTTCGACAATGTCGGGTTCAACATTGTCGCCGTTCGGCCTCTGGACTTCGACAGAAGTGGGTTCGACCGAACCCCCTTTGAACTTACCATAGTAAACCTATATATATTCCAGTCACAAGCACAAAGTTTCAAAACTTCAAACTGCAAATGATCGAGACTATACGATCGAAGTTTTGAAACTTTGAATGCTTTGAATCATAATCATTGAATGGAAATTTACAGTTTTCCTCACTGTAGCGCAAAAACGTAAAAAAAATTTTTTGTTTGATTTTTTTTCCAAATTTGAAGTTTCCAAACGTCGATCTTATGGTGTCGACCATTTGCAGTTCGATTTTTTGAAACTTTGAGCCTGTGAAGCAGATCCATATCCATATATATATATATATATATATATATATACACATGGGTCTACTGGTTAACATCGAAAAGACACTTCTCTGAAATTAAGCAGCAGACCCTACACTTCAGCGAAAGTCCACAAACGAAAGTGCACTTTTGCTGAAGTCTAGTACCCAAAACAAAAATAAAAACACTAAAACATGTTCTGCACTCCCCATGTGGGGGGCCATGCCCCCCCTACTTAAATATACCAACTCCGAGATCACACTATTGCAGGGAAAAGGGAATATCCCCATTCCGCACTGTAGTGTGACTGCCAAAGTCAATGTTTGAAGTTTCACTACTTCGAACAAGTGGACTCAGACATGTGAGGTTTGAAGTAGTGAAACTTCGAACGTATTGATGGAACACATATACATACATATATATTTATATATTTTTATATATATATATATATTTTTTTTATATATATATATATATAGCAGGACAGTATATATACACATATATATATATATATATATATATTATATGAGAGAGAGAGAGAGATAGCAGCAGAACAGAAAAACAATCGATAAAGGGAGTTTGACTATACATATCTGGACAAGTAGTCCCACATATCAATGGACTACACCAAAATAAACACTTCAAATAAATTAAACAGAAATCATAAATGTGCTCTCATGTTGCCACTGGAAAAACAAAAACATACCAACTATTTTTTATGGCAAAG